>NC_083595.1:8035756-8195756 GCF_027579695.1 Neoarius graeffei
GTGACTTTTCATGGAAAACAAAATTGTCTGGGTGACCCCAAACTTTTGAACGGTAGCGTAGTTCTAAAACTGACTGTATTACAAAGTCCGTGAACATTGTTGGATTTGCTCTTCTGACCTCACTTCAGTTATTTTCAGCACAGAATACAAACGATCCAAAAAAAAAATCATTAAGTGAAGTCAAGAACCAATAGAATGGTGTGATAATGATGTTGAACCAAACTATCACACCACTCCATTGGCTAGAACCATAACGAGAGCCAATCAGCAGTGAGGTCACAATACCAAAAAAAAAAAAAAGTTCTAGTGATCATGAATAATGAATCCTCCAAAGGAGGGGGAAAGGGGAAGGAAAAACATTTTTTTGCACTATGACTGTCCACTTTCCCGATTAATTTTCAAAACATTGGACCCTCAGAATGCACCATTATTCCCCCCCCCCAATTTTTTTTCCAGGGGAGCGTGCCCCCAGACCCCTTAAAAGGGCATGACTGAGTCACACAATCTGATTTACCGCTTCTCTCTCTCTCTGGGTTGGCACATATGAAAAACCTGACAAAATCATGGAACACTTACCGACATGGACACAAGTCTCTGAGTTTTTTGTCAATGACTCCAGTACTAAAGCTCTTATCCACAAAGTGCTCCAGTAGAGAATACGCACACGGCACGTCGATGTTAATATCTGCAATATCCATATACACTCTCTCATAACCCTGTCGGGAGTAAAGACCGGTGTTTCAGTAAGTAAACACTATACAACATCTCCATGCTATACACAGAGTATATAGAACCTTCAGAGTTCTCCCCCCCCCTCATTTTTTGTTAGACTATTAACAGACCAAAAAAAAAAAAAAAAACCTCAAAATCAATCAATCAATCTCTTGTGGACAAGATGAGTTCTGCAGGTGTTCTTTAGCTGGTAGCTGCAGAGAAAAATGTGACCAGCAGGTGGTGTCGTACCCTTCTCATCTGGTCCAGAGTGATGACTGAAGAGTCAAAGAGAGATTTCAGCAGCTTCAGGATCATTTGAAGCGTCGTGTCGCCTTTGGATTCCAGAACCATCACGATCGCCTACGAGGGATAAGCAGCGTTCAGAATCACCACCTCAGGCGAATCAGGATGGTAACCAAATCTGCAGTATCTAAACTTATTCCTATCACAACCCTTTTCCATTTGCCACCTTCTGAGTACCAACACTACCAGGAACAAACGGTACTCCTAAACGGGCCCTGTGGTACCCTTCGTCAAAGTACGTCCACAGAAACGCATGCCATGATAGAAATACTAAAACATTACCTCGTAGACAAACTCATGATGGAAGTGCGGCACTTCGAGCTCCTTCAAACACCGTTCCGCCTCCGCCGTATCCCCTGAGAGCACGTACTCCTTCAGCAGCAGGTTTACCTGAGGAAGTGAAGCATGTACAGCCCAAGTAGTTCTTTAAACATGGCACACAATCAGATCTCATCAGCTCTACCACCTAAAGTCAATAAAATGCTCGATCCAAGAAACACATTCGCAGCACAGAGAAACAACCTGAGGTCAGGAGCCATGAGGTCTGTTTATGATCAACGTGAAAGTGCAAAAGTTTGCATGTCTTTGTGCTACAAAGGCAACAGGACATTTAGTGTGAAGACATGGCATTGTATTAATCATATGGGGGGGGGGAGAAATAATTTGACTTTATTTACCAACAACCTGAAAGCAGTTCTAAAGAAAAGGGAGGGGGGAAATTCACAAGCACTTTCATTTCCTCAGTAGCTCTTAAACCCATCACAAAACACCACCTTCTTCAAAGCAGGTCTGAAAACAAACAGTCTTGGACACACCCACATTAACTTTCAAAAGCATTCAAAACCACAGGGGAATGCAAACTTTTGCACTCCGCTCTATATTCCATTTTGGGCAGCACATTTCAGGCCACTAAAAGCAGATAAGCACTGGCTGAGGAGGTTTAGGTATTTGGAACACTGTTCTATAAATGCAAGTTATTGAAAACGTAATAATTACGTGCGCAAAAGGTTGTGAAATTAACATTAAAATGACACGTAAAACAGCTACACGTTTATCATCCAACAAGTTAGTGTCAAATAAGTAACAAAACTATTTAACCCCATTTCCCATAATATTTACATGATTAATCCAGAATTTTATTACGCAAAAAGCAAATCCGTGTCACTCAGTGTAATGATGTGGGTGGGCCGAGTCCTGACCTCTTTGATGAGTTGATTGACAGGTCTCTGTCCTCCCCCTGAGCCCCAGAGGTTATCCATCTTAAGGCCCGCCTCCTTGCTCATCTTGAGCAGTACGGCAGCACGGTCCAGAGCAGCCCTGTCAGTGTCACACACACGGCTGAGTACAGCTAAAATGACAGCCATGATTTAAATAATCAATCATTCCACCTGTCTGCAAACAAAATATTTATTATTTACAACCCCGATTCCAAAAAAGTTGGGACAAAGTACAAATTGTAAATAAAAACGGAATGCAATAATTTACAAATCTCAAAAACGGATATTGTATTCACAATAGAACATAGACAACATATCAAATGTCGAAAGTGAGACATTTTGAAATTTCATGCCAAATATTGGCTCATTTGAAATTTCATGACAGCAACACATCTCAAAAAAGTTGGGACAGGGGCAATAAGAGGCTGGAAAAGTTAAAGGTGCAAAAAAGGAACAGCTGGAGGACCAAATTGCAACTCATTAGGTCAATTGGCAATAGGTCATTAACACGACTGGGTATAAAAAGAGCATCTTGGAGTGGCAGCGGCTCTCAGAAGTAAAGATGGGAAGAGGATCACCAATCCCCCTAATTCTGCACCGACAAATAGTGGAGCAATATCAGAAAGGAGTTCGACAGTGTAAAATTGCAAAGAGTTTGAACATATCATCATCTACAGTGCATAATATCATCAAAAGATTCAGAGAATCTGGAAGAATCTCTGTGCGTAAGGGTCAAGGCCGGAAAACTATACTGGGTGCCCGTGATCTTCGGGCCCTTAGACGGCACTGCATCACATACAGGCATGCTTCTGTATTGGAAATCACAAAATGGGCTCAGGAATATTTCCAGAGAACATTATCTGTGAAAACAATTCACCGTGCCACCCACCGTTGCCAGCTAAAACTCTATAGTTCAAAGAAGAAGCCGTATCTAAACACGATCCAGAAGCGCAGACGTCTTCTCTGGGCCAAGGCTCATTTAAAATGGACTGTGGCAAAGTGGAAAACTGTTCTGTGGTCAGACGAATCAAAATGTGAAGTTCTTTATGGAAATCAGGGACGCCGTGTCATTCGGACTAAAGAGGAGAAGGACGACCCGAGTTATCAGCGCTCAGTTCAGAAGCCTGCATCTCTGATGGTATGGGGTTGCATTAGTGCGTGTGGCATGGGCAACTTACACATCTGGAAAGACACCATCAGTGCTGAAAGGTATATCCAGGTTCTAGAGCAACATATGCTCCCATCCAGACGACGTCTCTTTCAGGGAAGACCTTGCATTTTCCAACATGACAATGCCAAACCACATACTGCATCAATTACAGCATCATGGCTGCGTAGAAGAAGGGTCCGGGTACTGAACTGGCCAGCCTGCAGTCCAGATCTTTCACCCATAGAAAACATTTGGCGCATCATAAAATGGAAGATACGACAAAAAAGACCTAAGACAGTTGAGCAACTCGAATCCTACATTAGACAAGAATGGGTTAACATTCCTATCCCTAAACTTGAGCAACTTGTCTCCTCAGTCCCCAGACGTTTACAGACTGTTGTAAAGAGAAAAGGGGATGTCTCACAGTGGGAAACATGGCCTTGTCCCAACTTTGAGATGTGTTGTCATGAAATTTAAAAATCACCTAATTTTTCTCTTTAAATGATACATTTTCTCAGTTTAAACATTTGATGTGTCATCTATGTTCTATTCTGAATAAAATATAGAATTTTGAAACTTCCACATCATTGCATTCCGTTTTTATTTACAATTTGTACTTTGTCCCAACTTTTTTGGAATCGGGGTTGTACATCAATGAAGACTAATTTAGACTATAAAAATACGGTCTACGTAAAGCAACCAAATAGGAAGATCATAGGAGGGGCAAGTTCAGGAGTTAATACACCGCAGTAAATTGGACAGATATCCAACACTGATCTCAAACCTGAAGTTAAAGAGCAATTAAAATACCTTCCTTTGTGTTCGTTCTCCTTATTGGAAAAATTTCCGATCTCAAACTTGAACGCGCCCCGAATCAGCCACTTTAACAAGTCGAACAGAGTTACCCAGAAACCTAATTTTAATCAGATTCGTAACCGGATTAAAAACGCAACGAAAAACAAATCTCTGCAGTCAAAGCTCGCGTCTCCCCCCTATTCTAACTGCAGAAAAGGTGCCAAAAAGGACAAACAAATCCAGAACCTGCTTTTCCACCCAGTCTGGACTGAAAGCCTGTTTGACGAGTAAAAACACTAAACAAACCATTTACTGTTTTATAAACAGACAGATACAGACCAAACACGTCCGTTACACCAGATAATTGTAATCGCTTGGGAAAACCTTTACTTTGTGAAGAGAGGGGAAAAAAAAAAAAGCCCACACAACTACAAAATAAACTACAGGATATACATAAGCAAAATGTGCAAGAGAGAAATTTAATCCAATAAAAAGGTTGGAAATCTTTCAAACAGCATGAAGTTTCGGCTGTACAAAGCAAAAACGCAATGAAAAGGACAAAATACTGGATCTTGTTTGTGAAAGAGTGCCGTGTGAACTGGCAGTTAAGTCGGTTTGTGTATTACAGTTGAACTGCCTGCACTTGTATTTTTTTACTGAAACCCCACCCAGTGGGCATGCACTTCGAAGAACACAAACCTGGCATGTTCACAGTCCACTCTTCCTTTATAGCCATCGATGTAGCTCTTGGACAGAATCTGATCTGTTACAGCTCTGGCAATGAACTGACCAACCAGCTGCAAGCAAAGGGGGAAAAAAAAAAAATTACGCATTTAAAAAGCAACACAGTGGCGCTGTATCATAGTGGGACTCAAATTAGAATGAAATGAAAAATGGTAGGAGTATTTCAATAAACTAAAGATCTGACGGTCCTCTAGCTCACCTTAGAGCCTAATAAAACAAAACATCTTGAGACGTTCTGCAGAAATTTCTCCAGTGTGATTACAAAACAAGTCTGTGCTTTTCAGTTACTGCGACATTAATATTAACTGTAGGGACACTGTTGCTCAATTTTGAAGCCATAGTACTGTGTACGTTTAAAAAAAAAAAAAAAAAGTCTCTTTATATTTGCATACAAACATGCATTGATTTTAGGTACTCGTCATATTAAAAAGTATTTTAAAAAATCCGTGACTCGGAACAATGACGGATTATTAGAAAGACCATCTTTTAGACTAAAATCTTACAGGCTACAGCAGTCGAGAGCCCTTTCTGAACTTTCACTTTCCCGACTGCAGGGATGAGCTTAACTTAGGCCAAGTTTACATTAGACCGTATCTGTCTCGTTTTCTTCGCGGATGCACTGTCCGTTTACATTAAAACGCCTGGAAACGCCGGGAAACGGGAATCCGCCAGGGTCCACGTATTCAATCTAGATCGTGTCTGGTCCGGTGCTGTGTAAACATTGAGAATACGCGGATACGCTGTGCTGAGCTCTAGCTGGCGTCGTCATTGGACAACGTCACTGTGACATCCACCTTCCTGATTCGCTGGCGTTGGTCATGTGACACGACTGCTGAAAAACGGCGCGGACTTCCGCCTTGTATCACCTTTCATTAAAGAGTATAAAAGTATGAAAATACTGCAAATACTGATGCAAATACTGCCCATTGTGTAGTTATGATTGTCTTTAGGCTTGCCATCCTTCCACTTGCAAGTGGTAAGTGATGTGCGCTGGGATCTCACACACAGCAGCTCAGTCCCGAATCACTGCTCTGTGAGCTGCGCAGGGCCGGAGTGCGCACCCTCCAGAGGGCACTCGCTGTTCAGGGTGGAGTGATTTGGAGCGCAGGATGCCTGCAGAGCCAAGCGTATCAGTGTATTGGTGTTGCTGTGTGCACGCGAATCGTGTATTGGCGTTGCTGTGTGCACGCTAATCGTTTTAAAAACGTTAATCTGATGATCTGCTGATACGGTCTAATGTAAACCCCACCTTAACTGTAAAGAGGGGTTTTATAACGCAGCAGAGATAAGCCGACCATCAAGGACATCCGAAACCTTCAAACGTTACTGGAGAACATTACCGGAAATTAACAAACCTCAGTTAAAACTCAAGTTTGTATATTTAGAAATTTTTTTCTAAAAACTTTGTCTTCGGTATTGCATACATTAGACTTGAAGGTTTATAATTTATAAAAAAAAAAATAAAAAAAGGGGGGGGGGGGGGGGGGACGGGGACACCACACATCCAAGGACAATTTATTAAGTTTATTTTCAGGCATACTTTTTTTTTTTTTTTAAACCCATATACTTTATTAGACAAAGCCAAGTTCAAGTACACACATCCAAATTCTTTACGATTTGGTATCCATGTATAAACTTCCACATGAAAAGGTTAGCGAAACTGCTGAGAGAGAGACACACAAATTCAAAAGTTCTAATCTCCATTTTTATTTCTCTCTTTTAAATTGTTAGTGTTAACATCACCTGGCACTGACTGAATCTTGGTGTGTGAATATACACAAGTCTTAATACAGTGCATCCTTATGAACGCAATATAAAACATGTTCACTGCTAAGAAATTAGATTTGACCAAAACAGAGCAACACCGCAATGCAATTTATAACGTTATAGCAGCACCCAGGCGTCCATCATGTAACACCGGTACTGTTAAAACACTAAAATGCCCAGACATGTATTAAAAACCTTTATGATGCCTTCCTGTGAGTTACAGAATCTGCAAAATGGGGGGATTTCAAGTCTGGAAGATATGGTGTTAACCCACAGGGGATTTCCAGATGACTGCAGGACGAAGGGAAAAAAAAAAAAAAGGGCGAGGAAACGGTTCAGACTGGATTTGGGTTGTGTGTGTAAGCGAGGTGTTGTGGGTCATTTGCCTTGTTTACTCAGACAGTGAGGGGGTAACCAGTGGGGCACATTTTGTTCTGCATTTATTGAGAGGCCCTGATGAGAGAAAAGGGCTGCCTCTGCTGTTCTAATCTGAACAAAACCAGCTCAGCTTAACACACACACACACACACACACACACGAGAGAGAGAGAGAGAGAGAGAGAGAGAGAGACAGACACACACGCAGTGGGAGGGAAAAAAAAAAAAAAAAAGACTGCAGCAAGTCCAAATTGTGCACGCGCACGCTTTATCCCAAGTGCTGAACTTGCACTACGCGGCTGTAGGAGCTGAAGGGTATTTAAAGAACGTCAATCAAGCAGGTTATTAGAATATTAGGCCACACCTCATTAACACACCATCTGATCAAAAAGAGTCATTTAAAAAAAAAAAAAAACAACCAACCATCCACCCCTTTGGGTTTAACAGGTATTCCCCGACACACTTACCTGTGGCGCTGTGGGCGTGTCCAACACCAGGTCAGGCAGCTCTTTCAGCAGCTTGTGGAAGGAGGCTTCGATGTCGGAGCGGCTGAGGATTCTGCCGCACAGGCGTGACAGCAGAAGGGACGTGAGCTCTCTCTGACTCGCTTTGGCCTCCAACGCCAAGGACACAGCCAGAAGCGGGACATCACTACGCATGGAGCCCAGATTTAACTCGCCTAATAACTCCTAGAGAGGAATAAACAGCTATATGTATATATATTAAAAAAAAAAAAAAAAAAGATTCATTTTTAACCCTAAAATTTTGAAGTGCAAAAATTTCATAGGTTTGTAAAACATGACTCCTAGCCGTATAACCAAGCAAAGTTAAATTAAAGCAGCAGCTAGTTGCACGTGATCTTGTTTTCCTTTCATTGAAAAAAGTATAAAAATCACATCATACTGACATGGATTCATTCGGATTTGGGCGAGATAGAGTTACAGATATACTTCTAATTATTGTCTAGCTAAAACATTCATTTAGTTTTGATCACTATGACAAACGTGAGCTTGCATTAGAGTGTAACGAACTCGATACGAGCCGTTAACAAATCTTGTAACTTAATGCATGAAACGCGCTTACAACATATTTCCAAAGTGAATATTTTATTGTGTGATGGTGCATAGTGAGAAAGAGTGAGAGAATAGCCTTCAGGGCAGAGTCTTTAGTCCAACCACTGCGCAAGCAGTATAACAAAACCCCGCACACCGCCCGTGCGCTTTCCAAAAACAAACAATCCTCGCCAGCAAAAAAAAATAGGAAAAAAAAAGGAGCGATCTCACCTCTTCAGATGTGGGTTTAAGTCCGTATGTACCTTCCTCAAAAAGGGCGAAGAAGGAAAAAAATTAATCCTTAAGCGTGTAGTAGTCAATCTATCTCGGAGCACTGAAGAGTACTGAAGGATGTCAGAATGTCCGTGCGCCGGCTTCCATCTACCTTCATTCATTCCTCTTTCCGCTTCCCCATTCAAAACGAGCACGTGATTTAAAGGGTCTAAGGCCATAGGACAGGGGTGAGGAGGTGTGTGCGTGTGTCAGTGACAGGGTGAGTGACAGAGAAGAACCCTATAGACTTCCTATGCTCACGCTCGCCCCGAATTTCTCTTAAAGTGAGGCTTTCTGTGTCTTACTTTACATAGATACTATTTTACGCTACTGATAAGTAAAAATTTTATGTGGCTGATGCTACAAGAGGTCTGCGCGGGACAGAATTTTCAGTCCCGCTCCCGCCCACATTGTGCAGTCCCGCTCCCGCCCTCAAAGAATTATGATTTTCAGTCCCGCCCGCGCCTGCCATATTTTGTCCCGCTCCCGCCCGCAAATCCCGCATGATGCAGACGTTCGCGTTATTTCTCACGAAAGTTCTTGTCATTGGCTTGGGGAATTAAACATGCTGAGCTTAGCTGAGCTCTCCACTGACCGATCCTTCATTTATTGTAAGTTTATTGTTTAGACTCTGACATTCTGCTGACACATTCCAAGTTGAGCGCTGCATGCGCTCATGATTGACAGCTCTCGCTTTGCGCACTCGCACCCCCACTTCCGAGTCTGTGGCGTTATGATTCCAACCGCCATTTCATTCTCCTCTCATATGAAGTGCTGCGCAACCACAACCAGCTCCTCAGATTATACACTGTCTATTTCTAGCTTTAAATTGAACAATCTGTGCGACACAGTCCTTTTTAATACTAGTTAATACTTTTTAATACTTAGGACTAATACTCTTGACTTAACGGTAAATGTACCTCTTTTTAAAGCAGCACTTACTTCTGAAGCACTGTGAGCTTCACTAGAGGAGCTCTGCTCTTCTGCCATGATCGGAGATCTCAAACACGGAAGAGCAGAAAGGAATCGGAAATGTACGCGAGATTAGACCACATCCGCAAATTTAGGCATCTTAATGTTTTTATTAATGCCAAATAAAATATCCAACACAAATTATATACATCATAGACAAATTAATAATTTATAAATTTTATTTTAAACACGTTTTTAGTTAGCGGGACTGCAGCTCATCACCTCTCCCGCCCGCATTGTGCACTCCCCCTCCCGCCCGCAATCAGCTTTCAAAATTTGTCCCGCGCCGCACTGCTTTGCATCGGGTCCCGCGGGACTCCCGTGGGAGTGCAGGGCTCTAGCTTGCATTAGCTAGACGCTGAGACATTAACAAGACCAACATCCTGTACAGTGTCTGCCAACGTTAGTCTGAGTATAAAAGACTGACTAGTCACCTGACTGAACGAATACTGATCAGATAGAGCATCGTATTCATACTGACATGATAAAAAGCTAGCTAGCTAGCAAGAAGCCGCCACCTGTCACATGCACGCTCGAGCACAGTGAAATTCATCCTCTGCATTTAACCCATCTGAAGCAGTGGGCAGCTATGCTACAGAACCCAGGGAGCAGTTGAAGGTTAGGTGCCTTGCTCAAGAGCACGTCAACCCGAGGCCGCCCCATGAAACCGGAGCACCCGAAGGAAACCCACACGACACACAGAAATGTCCCAGTCGGCTGCTGGGCTCAAACCCAGAACCTCTTTGCTGCAAGGTGACCGTGCTAACCACTACACCACCATGCTGCCCCAGGGCCTAATCTAGGGCGCGTAATACACGATAATACGCGTTTTTTTATCTGTCTGTCGCACATCCACTTTTTGGGCACGAGAGTTTTCTTGCGCATTTATAAGTAGAGAGCGTGTAGTCGCGTTTTACTGAATCTTGTGCGTATCAATTTGTCAACACCAGCTAGCAAGCACTGCGGTAAATATAGTGTTGTTTACACACCAATCGGAAAATATCAGAAAGGACCGAAGTATTCCGAATGGTTTATTTAGCGGGTAAAACAGTTTTGTGAACTATTATATCATTGGTCACTGAACCGGAAGACAGTGTATCTCAACCAATCGTGTGAAGTGTTTTAAAAATACCCAAAAGCACACGGAATATCATTGTCTCATCCAAACATAATAAGTTTGTGTACAAATATGATCTTAGAGTAATTATATGACAGTGTGAAGACATACCAAGTCATTTGATTCTGATTGATAATGGTTTTTGAAGTTTGAATTTGATATTTTCCTAATGCCAATATACAATTAGTTTGATAATGTAAGTATTATGTAAGTTTTATTTAAAAATATTATGAAATTTAATCTGTTCTTGTGTAATTGTAGGTACTGTAAGATTGTAAATGATGGAGATTATATACTTTTTAGGAAGTCTGAATTTTGAGATTATCTCCCGTCATTTATGTCAAAATCTAGTTTAAACAGATTGTTTAATGTTTTTCACTTTCATGAAAGGTGGGCGGCACGGTGGTGTAGTGGTTAGCGCTGTCGCCTCACAGCAAGAAGGTCTGGGTTCGAGCCCCGTGGCCGGCGAGGGCCTTTCTGTGCGGAGTTTGCATGTTCTCCCCGTGTCCGCGTGGGTTTCCTCCGGGTGCTCCGGTTTCCCCCACAGTCCAAAGACATGCAGGTTAGGTTAACTGGTGACTCTAAATTGAGCGTAGGTGTGAATGTGAGTGTGAATGGTTGTCTGTGTCTATGTGTCAGCCCTGTGATGACCTGGCGACTTGTCCAGGGTGTACCCCGCCTTTCGCCCGTAGTCAGCTGGGATAGGCTCCAGCTCGCCTGCGACCCTGTAGAACAGGATAAAGCGGCTAGAGATGATGAGATGAGACTTTCATGAAAGGTGGTCTGAACAAAAATATGATAGCATTTTTAAATATTTGATAGTGATTTTATTTTATTCAGAAAGTCAGATTTTTCATATTATTAATTGTGGCAAGACTACCGTAGTTTCTGGACTATAGAGCGCACCTGTATATAAGCCGCATCCGCTCTATTTAAAAAAAAAAATTTTTTTAAAAAAGATATACAAGCCGCACCGGGCTATAAGCCGCAGATATCTATGTTGAAAAATTAGATATTTACTGCATGTACAGAACGATTTTGTACTGTAAATGTACATGTATGTACCTGAACTGATTCTTTCCGAACAGTGCCTTTTAACACGGCAGCAACTTTGCTGATTAAAACGGAACAGAACCAAGAGAAAATAACCGGTATTTATTTACCTTCATTTCTCCTGTGTTTGAAACCACAAGTCACTTTAATCATCTTCGCTGGATTTGAAAATAATTACCAGTTAGTAATTTGTCGTGCGTGTTCTATCTGCTAAAGATCTGCTAATTCTTCTTTGCATTGATTTTTCGTCTCTCTTATTTTTGATTCTACTTCCGGTTAGAGCGCCCCTAGGGGTGGAGAATAGCCGCACCTTTGTATAAGCCGCATGGTTCAAAACCTAGGAAAAAAGTAGCGGCTTATAGTCCAGAAAATACGGTACATGGATTTTAGACTAATCAAATGATGTAATATATTAACCTAGTCATATTTGAAATGCAACATTATACTACTGGTGGTCAAATTGGTAAAAAATAGGCTAGTCACATGATTTATAGTAAAACAGTAACCTAGTCATATAACAGAAAACTAGTCATATTTGTAAGGTTTTGCAGGATATAATTGTTCATATAGTTTTTGATCTAAAATCTTTACATTTTTAAAGTTCAGATCTGATCATAATGTTTGTGCAATACTATAAACTGTGGATAAGTGTTTGCTGATATGGTTTTCATATCACTGTATTAAAGGATATGTATAGTGCCATAATTATGAAATTATATAGATTAACATCCGATATGAATGTTTGTTACATGTATTTCGTTTTAATAATAAAACTGTTCTGTTTATAGATGTACTCTTGAAAATATCTACCAATGTATTACTTATTTTTCTGTCCCCACTAACTGGAACAAATGAGGGATATTTTTACCCATGTTAATATTTTCTGTCCCGTTTCTACAACTAGTGAGGGATCGGTCCCCTATTTTCAAATTCCTAGATTATCTGTGCCCAACCCACCAGATAACTAGGCTAGTGCAAGTTAATGGCAACGCAAAGGCCAAATTAAATGAAAATTCTACCGACATGTTTAAAACGTTGAAGGTTTTATCACTTTTTATGGAGTCAGGCAAGTGAAAAGGCATCAAAAGTGATTGAGAGACTGGCTCATTATTAGAAATGTAATCCTGTGCCAACACCTTGCCACTGCCATTTCTTTAAAAAAAAAAACCCGTGATTATCCCCAAGTGCTTAAGCAAAGCGTTTAACAGCTTAAAAGATGAGGTAACTTCTTGACCCTTGGAGAAATATCACTCTCTTGCATACATACCGCTACTTCATTGGCGTCTCCGTGCTCAAAGTACTCCTGTACGATGGGCGTGACCGTTTGAGTGAAGTTGTCCTCATCCAGTGGCAGCACCACCGTCTCGTACACACAGTTCTCCTGGACAAGAAGTAGTTAGTTAGTGACTGAATCTCTGTATTAATTAACTAACTATCACAGGTATAAATGACAGCCGTTAGTGTGCGACTGCGTTTAAATTATTCACTGCGTATCGATCATCTTGGTAAAGCTGTAACTCAGTTCAGGGTTTTTTTCTAGAAAAATTTAGTATGAGGGCGCTCACCATGGCGAGGGAGCGAAGCGGGGGGGGGATGGTGCTGGTTGTCCCCCCCCCCGCCATGCAAAGCCTTTGAAAAATGCTCCAATGGGACGTTCTGAGGCTATCTGAGAGGGAAATTGTAACAAATTGTCTGTCAACATTGAAAAAGAAAGTAGTAATCATCTTCTGCCCCGGACAGTCTTTGGCTTTCTTCCGTTTCGTGCCGCGGGATGACATCTTTAAATGCCCAAGCGTCAACAAAAACAACTCGCGAACTACTTGTCAAAAGCTTCCGCGCCGGTGGATGAAAGGTCATTCAGTCTCGAGAAATCTCGCTCTACAAGTCAGCTGACCTTGTATGTAACCCATGTCAAATCTTGCGAGAGCAGCCGCGACAAGTAAACATGGTGCCTCGGTCTGGAAAACGCCAATTCGGATTGTTTTTGCACCGTCTGGTGGTGTATCTACTATGATCGGAATATTTTTGGAGCAATTATAACGCATTTGATGATCAGACACATTGTCACGTACAGTAGTGTTGCTGGGATGTTTTCACGGAGTCGGTAAGGGGGCGCACGCCGAGAGTAAGAGGGCGCAGCGCCCCTGTTCCCCCGTTTAGACGAAAACCTGCAGTTGGACGTTGAGACAATCGTTTATGCCATGGGGTTTCTCTAAGCAAAACCAAAAGAGGCTGACAAGTCATTCTTTAATTAGTAACATTTCAGGGCACACTGTTTTACAAAACTAATCAGCTTCAGGGTAGCAAGAGTCGCAGCTTCATCACACCACCCCGCAGTTGATTAGTTTCCTATAATACACCAGCACTGTTTTATTCTTGAGAACTTTTTTTTTTTTTTTTGCTATCGTAGGCCAGTCAGCTTGAAGTTTATCTAAAAGTACTCAAGCTACAGTCCAGTGCAGCGTTGGACAGGTTTTTTTAAACCAAACGGCATGTTGATGTGCCGTAATTACAGTAATTACGATCCTCTGCTTGTTTAACTGTGTATCAAACTTTCCCTGTCATTTTATAGAGCCGACCATATAATTATTTATGTGAAAGATGTTGGAGTGTTTGCATGCGTGCGTTTCCATAGAAACTTTCCTGAGCAAGTGATGCAGGCCACCTTGTGTGCACGCTTTCAGACTGACATCAGGTACCCAAGTGTTCGTGCAAATCCCCTACCTGATCCTCATCATAATTGGGGTCCCGGACATCAACCTCTTCCTCATCATACACCTCTCCTGGTGTTCCCCACACACCTTTACCACCAGCACCACCTAGCACACACACACACAGAAATAAGATGATGTACACACTGCTGCTGCACTATTCTGTACATGCTGTTCCTGTCCCTGCTGTACGTGCACGCGCACACGTTTCACACTGAACCCGGTCCAGCTGAAAACATATATACTGCTGCACATGCCGTTCCTGACTCTGCTGTACGTGCGCCAGTGCACACAGCATGTTAATATATGGAGAAGGAGACAAGGGCAACTCTCTCTCTCGCACAGAATATCTGAGACAGATTTGGGTAACAAGCAGCCAGCATGGCTTAAACCTGAATTAGTACATAAAATGTGACACTAAATACACGCGAGCAAAGATGCAGTCTGGGTGAGTGAGTGAGTCCATACACACTGTTCCACTCTTCCCACTACACAGACTTACACAACACACACTGCCTGATTAACGACTGACCGACCCGGTTACACAATTGAGAGGGGGTGCACACAGAGAAAGAAAACGGTCATGGCTTTCAATAATTGAACTGATCTTTTCCTGCAGCAGAATGACTACAACACAGTTTAAATTGTGGGGGGGCTCTAGTGCACAAGGGATGTTATTTTGGGTTTTCTGAAATCAACACATGGTCAAAAATGACACACACACACCACGCCTAATACTTGGTTAAACGCAAGTTTCTTTTTGACCAGATGCTTTTTGTTAGCCATCAACAAGTTCCGTTTTTTTTCCTGACCAGGCAAACCAATTTCCTCTCAGCTGAGAGTGACAGTTTGGGTCTTCTGCCAGCAAAGTACCTACACCTCCCAATAACTCATTCTTACATACAGTAGTTTGAACTGATCTTGGAATCTGCAGTTCTTTAGAAATGGCTCAAAGAGACATTCCTGATTTGCGCAAATCCATGATCCTTTTTCTCAGATCTGCACCGAGCTCCTTGGACTTTCCCCATTGTACCGCGTGTTGGTCGATCTAAGGAGTGCCGTCAAACAAACCCGTTTTCTGTTGGCACAGCTGGTCACTCCTCTATAGTCAGTCAATCAACACTAACAGGAAGTCAAGAGGCCTTGGCAAGTTAGAAAACATTCTGAAACTTTCAACGCCACTGAATTAAGCAGCCAAGCTCTAATCCAAGTTCTCCAGAAAACCTGAACTAAACAGCTTTAAAAAAAAAAAAAAAGTAGGCGACGGCTCTGGAATTTGCAGTGGCGAAGTACACGCTAATGCTTGGGGGGGGGGGGGGGGGGGGGGGTCCTGAGGGCATGCCCCCCCAGAATAATTTGAAATTTACACGCTTTCGGGTGCATTCTCAGCTAATAAAATTACGAGCCCTTTCCCTGTAAATGCTTGCAAAACATGGAGGAAATTTCCCTCCAGATGTGTCTCTGCTTGGCTCTCTCAGGCCCTGTCCACACAGCAACGGATTCAGGTGAATCTGATAAAATTGTTTATCGTTTTGGCCTGGCATCCACACGGCACCGGCGTTCTGGGTGCCCCAAAACGAAATCTTTTGAGAACGGGTTCCAGAGTGGAAAGATCTGGCAACGGAGCCGTTGCGAAGTCGTCTGGATGAGTAGAATGGATTTGTTTACGATGACGTCACAACCACATGTGCTTCACGCCGGGTAGAAGTGTAACGAACTCGATGCGAGTTGTCAACAAATCCTATAACTTGGTTCATGAAACGCGCTTACAAAATATTTTCACTGTGAATATTTATTGTGTAATGGTGCAAAGTGAGAGAGAGAGAGAGAGAGAATGAATAGCCCTTAGGGCAGAGTCAATCCCACCAGCAAAAATAGGGAAAAAAAAAAAAAGGAGCGATCTCACCTCTTCAGATGTTGGTTTAAGTCCTACAATACATTCCTCAAAAAGGGCGTAGAAGAACAAATTAATCCATCAACGTGTAGCATTCAATTTATTCCGGACCATTAAAAGACGCCGCCTTCCGCGTACAATCATACGTCATCCTCGCCGCCATATTGGATGGGTCAAAGTGGAGAATAAAGATGCCTCATTCATGTGCTGCGTTTAACTGTACCAACAGGTTTACCGTCCAAACGAGATCACATAGGATTACCTTTCACAGGTGAGACTGGAAAAACACTTTTCATTGTATTTGGTCATTATAACGTAATTTTACGAGCAGATTTTTCTGACTGTGGCTAATATGAAGTCTCGCGCATAATAGTTTATGCGCATGCGTCCTTATTCTGGTGTCTCCGATGGGACCGTCTTACAGCGCACCTAGAGGTGTGGCATGTGTATTGCATCGTTTTCAGCAAACGTTGCGTTGCCATATGTACCTGATATTTGACTGATCCGTTGCCCATGTGGACGCGATATATATATATTTTTTTTTAAATCTCGTTGCCGTTGTCGTGTGGATGTAGCCTCAGTTACCCTGTGTAGTACACTACCCGGCTCTGTAACATAACTACATATGCTATGGCGTGGTCACGTGGTCCGGCTCAGCCAGTCAGAGCACGAGAATTGCTTCCAGTCACGCTAGACCCGAATCAAAGAATTTTATGGTGGAATAATTGGATTCTCAGTAAATTATGGACAGCACACACCATATATTTAAAAAAAAAAAAAAAAAAAAAGTCACGAACATTAAAAGGTAAGTCGTCCTCCCCTCCGGGATCGAGTAGCCGGTGCAGACCGCCTGCGCAAGTGGAGAAAGCCACCGGTTGCCAGTGCTTGTGGACATCTCTGCAAGTGAGTGTACATTTTTGATCCAGTAGATGTAAAATTTTGACCTAGTATCGACTTCAGAAACGACAACGTGTGCACCAAGCCCTCATTTCCCCCCCATTAAAAGACGCTGTACAATTACTCTACCACAGAAAAAGAACTCAATCACTGAAATGTCCAATATCGCCATGATGCCTCTGTATTTTAAAAAAAAAAAAAAAAAAAAAAAACAACTTCTGACTGCAAATGTATATAGAGAGACAAGGCGAGAAATAAAAACAGAACAGCAAGCAAGATAGAAACAAAAAAAGAGAGAGAGATGGAAGCGTTTGCTTGTCCTGCCTCCACAGTCCCTCCTACACCATAAATCAGATACTCCGCATAATCAATATCTGCAGCTCCACACTCCACCTTCTGCTTCTAAATCACTCTTCGGTTCTCTCACACACAGCCAGTGTCACAAATCAGCTTCACAGAACCCCTGGGGGTTGATCTTGATCCCTAATGGAGCTGACGGTGATGCTGAAGCAACCTTCAGGTGTCTCAAACAACAAATCTCAGTCCACACCAGCGCTGGGATTAAATATTGACACCCTTACATTTACTTCATTATTAAAACAGACCGTACTCATGAAAGCAGTTCACAGACACCCCTTCTACTACGACGAGTGAGTTTCTTTTACACCCCCAGTAGTAAGCATGTTTTAAAATCGAGAGAAGTGTGATGCTAAAATGAAACTTCCCAAAACACAGCTTACATCCAAGTTTCACCCTTTCTTCTGTATTTAGAACTGGAGTCAGATACTGCTGATCTGGACCCAGGAATTGCTGCTGGAATCATAAGGACAACCCTGTTGCTCATCCCAGCACTCTTTACACCTCCACACTAGTTTATATAAATAATAAAAAAAATAAAAAATCCACACCATCTGGTCTCACACAGAAGAACAGGACCCTTTTCCATGAGAGAGCGAGCGAGAGATCCCTCGCCACAGTCACGTCAGATTTATTAGTGATCTAAAATCACCTTCCAGGTTTCTCTAACAGTCTACAACCTACACACAAGCCAACTGATACCCCTTTTCCACCAAATCAGTTCCAGGGCTGGTTCGGGGCCAGTGCTGGTGCACAACTCGTTCAACTTGCGAGCCAGCTGAGAACCAGTTTGCTTTTCCATAGCTCGCGGTGCTAAGGGAAGTCACGTCATTACGTCGCTACATTTGCATAAACCTTGGCGCAAACATGGAAGAAGCAGCAGCAGCAGCAACAAGAACAATGGATGACTTCGCGCTTGTACAGCTGCTGCTTCTCGTCACTTAAAAATGGCGATCTTTCAGTCTTGTTATTGTTCTTAACAACTAGGGCTGCACGATATCAGAAAAATATGCGATATTCGATAACATGACTGAATATCTCGATATCGATATACATCACGATAATTAAATATATAATGTTTTTCTTACCTCTACTCGCTGTTCTGCCCTGTATCTAGCATTTAAAAAAAAAAAACAATGCATCGCTTCCATTCCAACATTTTTTATTGGAAAAACATGGCTACACCTGCAATGGTGTCCATCAATCATCTTTAAATCTCTTAATTTTTGTGAGCGCAGCAGAAAATGTCTTAAGTTGAAGTAAACAAAAAACTGAAAACTACATTACATTAACAAAGCATTCAAAATGGCAATTTCAGCGGCTCCCGGGAGATGAAGGTGAGCGACACAGATTCACCATAAACTCAAACACAATCTGTTAATAACACATGCGGGTGAGAGAGCAGTGGTGTGTGTGAGAGAGAGAGAGAGAGAGAGAGAGAGAGAGAGGTAGCGTGTGTGAGTGAGCAAGCGGTAGTGTGTGTGTGTGTGTGTGTGAGTGAGAGAGAGAGAGAGAGAGAGAGGTAGTGCGTGTGTGAGTGAGAGAGCACAGTTTTAATGCTTCTGTACAGCAGTGTTTGTCCCAGTGAGCCACCCCACCACTGTTTTACAGGTACATGTCTTGCAAAGTACCCGAGTTTGCAGTACATCACCCCTCCTGAATCCAAAGTACTTCCAAATAGCAGACGTGCATTTTTTTTTTTTTGGAAACCAGTTCCTCCTCACACAAGTTTGTCTCACCACACTTGCTCCCGCCTTCTGCCATCACCACGAGGCTTTTACTTGTTTTGCAATAGGGGGTGGAGTTACCCCGCGGTGCTTGTTGACATTCAAATGTGATTGGACGGCACAGAAAAATGTGCCTTTTATCGAAATTTAAGTAATTTTTGCGGTATGTGTATCGCAAACTATGATATCGCGATATCGATACTTTTTCGATATATTGTGCAGCCCTATTAACAACTCCACCCCCCCACTGACATAAGCGGTTCTTTCTTCTGGCCCAGCAGAGAGTTGGTGCTAGCCTGGAACTGGTTTTTCTGGCCCCAGAGCCAGTTCTTTGTCAGTGGAAACAGAAAACCCGGTTCCAAACTAAGCACTGGCCCCGAACCAGCCCTGGAACTGCTTTGGTGGAAAAGGGGCATGAGCTGCTCTTCAGGATGAGCTGATTAACATACCTAAAGAAGCAACACAAGTTAAAGTGCATATCCTGGACCAATTTCGTTTTTAAATATGAAAGTACATCCCTTTACACACTCATCCAGAAGGGTAATTTTGCACAAGGCCATCTGTCTACAGCAGAACAAAAATAAAACGCGTCTGGAAAAACCCCAAGGGAGTCTGGAGCCAGATTCGTGACGTTCTCTGCGGAAGCGCCAGCAGGCTGCGTGAGCGTTGCACGGTTTCAGTGCACAGCCTGTGTAGACCAAGCGCTCCCATTGTCCGGTCTCCTGGAAAACGATGAGTACTAATCCCATCAAGATTGGTGTTGTTACACCCTCCTCCGATACATCTGTTAACCATTTTAATAATTACGCGAT
The DNA here is from genome assembly GCF_027579695.1 of Neoarius graeffei. Lineage (NCBI taxonomy): Eukaryota > Metazoa > Chordata > Actinopteri > Siluriformes > Ariidae > Neoarius > Neoarius graeffei. The sequence continues at coordinate 8,055,689 of NC_083595.1, forward strand.
AACGTTGAAGAAATTTGCAGAAAACCACCAGGTCGTTTTCTCATAAACAAACCAGCGCTGACGTAGGATTCAGAAGGAGGCGTCCCGCACGTACGTGACGTCATGAAAATCAATATTTGCCGGGAAATCCAAACGCCAAGTTTTTTCAGAGGCGGACCAATTCGCCTCAAATGGCTTGATTTCAACTGAATTTCTGGCATTTGACCAAAAAGTTCCATATAAAATAGGAGAATTACATTGACCTTGCTCCTGAATTTACCTGTGATATGCACTTTAACAAGTCACATACACTGGGGTGTGGATTTGTGTTTTGCTTCCCCCCAGCTTGCGACAGTTTCGCTTTGCAGATCATGCAGCGTGAATTATTTCTGGCTCACTGTACATGCACACAAAAAGCATGCCTTTATATAGCTTGAGCACGCACCCACTGAGTAGGATTACTAAAGAGGAGCTGAGAGAAGAACCAAAGACCACTAGGAGTTTAGGACACTTCCATCCAGATTTTGTACCAAACCCCTGCTAAAATCATACAAGTACACATAACTCAAACTTGCATGAAGGCGCACAGATGGAAATCCAAACTACTGGTCCATTGGTCAGATTACACACAAAATGAAGCAATTCTTTTATTTCTTCATTTCGATTCCTTTTCGCCAAGCTCGTTTATAAGTTACACAACGTTCCGGACGCTATGAATAAAAATCAGGAAATGGAAGCAAGTCAAATTTATATTGCACTCTTCAGTGACAAGTCACAGATTGTTAACAAGAGCCACTATACAGCACACAACTGGAACGGAGCACGTTTGCAACCGGCTCCTCTTGGTTACAAACAACTCGTAAAACATGCCTCAAGTGCGACACGAAGGCGTTCAACAAGCTCTGGCATCTTCAGGGTGTGTTGTGTGCATTCAGGGAAAAAAAAAAAAAAAAAGGATCAGCTAAATAGGGATTAAAAGCTTGAATACAACAAAGACATGCGATTGTATCACCATGAAAAACAAGTAGTTACTAAAATCACACCACCAACGCCTACACACACACACCATCTCTGGATGTGACAAGAGAAAAACTTGGGGGGGGTTTGATCCTGTCAGGCTACTAAATCAATCAGCAGTTAGTGTACAAGCTGCTGGATTTTGCTGGCAATCTTAACCCAGTTTTTGAAACGTTTATTCACCCAAATAAAGAACGAAACCTCTGAAAAGCACGCTGTTGGAACAATAATCGGGGTGGCGTCAATAATCAAATCATCGAAGCGGTTCATTCCTCTCGTTCGACAGCAATTTGCCATATTACAGTTCATTAAGCAATTTTTATAGTCACGTTTAAGATCGCTGAACGTCGACGACGCAAGACACACGATAACGCCTTCAAATAATTAATCACGCTACTGTTGCCCCTTTTCCACCAAAGCAGTTCCAGGGCTGGTTCGGGGCCAGTGCTTAGTTTGGAACCGGGTTTTCTGTTTCCACTGACAAAGAACTGGCTCTGGGGCCAGAAAAACCGGTTCCAGGCTAGCACCAACTCTCTGCTGGGCCAGAGGAAAGAACCGCTTACGTCAGCGGGGGGCGGAGTTGTTAAGACCAACAACAATAACAAGACCGCGAAAGATCGCCGTTTTTAAGCGACGAGAAGCAGCAGCTGTACAAACGCGAAGTCATCCATTATTATTGTTGTTTCCGCTGCTGCTTCTTCTGTGTTGTTTTTGCTTTGATATTCGCGCCAAGGTTTATGCAAATGTAGCGACGTAACTGACGTATACAGCGACGTAACTGACATGGCGCCACTTAGCACCGTGAGCGATGGAAAAGCAAGCTGGTTCTCAGCTGGCTCGCAAGTTGAACGAGTTGTGAACCAGCACCGGCTCCGAACCAGCCCTGGAACTGATTTGGTGGAAAAGGGGTATGAGTCACACAAAAAAACAAACCCTTCCATTCTGAAAACTGAACAGACACTGGAGACTCCTTCTAGAGGCGTTAAAGGACTCCTTACAGAAAACGGGTCCATGTGCGAGCCGTTACTGGAAAAATGCTAACGCGTTCAAACCAGCGCATTAATATAAACCTACACGACTTTCAGCTCTGCAGTTACAGGGGGAGAAAAAAAAAAAAAAGTCAGCACCTTCTGACAAACCGGAATCGAGAATCCAGCCGAGCCGAGGTAGAAAAGTGGGCAGAGTTTATTAGGATGATCGACGTTATCTTAAAAAAAAAAAAAGTTATATACAAAACATCTCAAGTACAAGATGGAGGTCACGTGCGCTTTTTTTATTATTTATATAAAGACAGAACGCTGGAATTAATCAGTGGTGTATTTACAGCGTAATTGGTTTATGACCTCATGAAGGAGATAATGCTGACTGATGGAGAATCTCGGCCATCCCGTTCACTCATTAACCTCAACATGCAGGGAAACAAAGGAGGAGTGTGGACAAACACTGACTCACTGAACACCGTGTACTCAGACCAAACTGCACCTTCTTGCGCCACTTTACTCCTTTATCTCGCATACAGCAAGGCCAAGAAAATAAAAACACCGCTCTTGATAACAGCCTCCTCTTAAAGTTATAATTCATTTTAACGCTCATCAGCACAAACAGATGGCGAGCTACAGCGGAGGAATGTTTCTCGCACCTTTCTTTGGCAGGCCCCTCCCTTTGCCCAGGCGTGATCTGCGGTCCAACACCTTGCCTTTGGGGCTGGTGGGGGGTGCGGTGGAGCGGGACGCGTCCCCGTTCTCGCTCAGAGAATCCCCCCGGCCAGAGTCTCTGGACGAGTTCTTACGGAGGCGCCGCTTGGCCCTGGCCTTGAGCCGAGCCTCGTGTACGGTTCCCACTGGTGCCGGAACCCAGTTTCCGTTGATCTCGTTCTTGCCTCTGGACCCGAGGCCGTTTTCCTCGCCGCCCGACTGATACGAGTCACTCAGATCGTCCGCTTCTGCAGAGAGATGGAGCAAACACTCAGATAAAGTGGAACAACGTTTCATTTATCTAAAAACATACAAGCCTTTTTTGTCACGAGGAAAAAAAAAAAAAAAAATCAGCACATTAGATCCACACTTCCTACCGGGTCACTGATGAGACAACTACTGAAAGATGGAACATTCTGCAGGAAGTACATTCACGTCTTTTTTTTTTTTTAAAAGGCAAAAGGGGGGGCGTCATGACTCAGGTGGATAAGGCGCCATACCATAAATCCGGGGACCCGGGTTCGATTCTGACCCAAGGTCATTTCCCAATCCCTCCCTGTCTCTCTCTCCCACTCATTTCCTGTCTCTACACTGTCCTATCCAAATAAAGGTGAAAAAAAGCCCAAAAAATTAAAAAAAAAAAAAAAAAAGGCAAAAGGACTCGGCAGACAGAAAAAGAGTCCTGATTTTGACTTTGGCAGGATGCGCTAAAGAGACGAATCCTAACAATCGGCTCAAACAATTCCTCAGGCGGCGTGCGGGCCGATGGTTTAGTTCCCTGCTCACAACTTTAATGCCGACATGCATTTACAAACTGATGTTTAAAATAGAACAAACACCTATAACCCTGATTCCATTGCATCAAGTCATACACACATCGTGACCTCTGATTAAATGCGTCTCGAGGCGTTACGGGGGTGGGGCACGAAAGTGGCAAAAATAAATAAGTCACATCGATTTGTGCATTATTCTTCATTCCGCTCAACTAGCTTTGGAAATTTATATATAGATATTATGTTTGTTCACGGAAACTTACAGTACATTAATTCCTATTACAAGCTGCTACAGTCACGCTCACCACACGCCCACTGGTGACACATCCTGTGCAAATGTGACCATAGGCTTTTTTTTTTTTTTTATACAGAGTTTGCACACTAAAATGTCAGCAAATATAACGGAACCCGCGTTTCTGCCAACCTTTTCGCTCTAACTTCGCGCTTAAAGGAGATACGCAGGACCATGACCTCACTTTGTTTATAAATGCCTTGAGACCTCAAGAATGGCACAGGAATAGTTAAATTTTTACAATAAAAGAGATTTATATAGGTAGCGGTCTGAGTGAATGACCTTGACATCCGTGACGTCACAGCAGGAAGGCTATCGGTCTCATTGCCATTTCCGCTATACTAAAACACAGCTGACTGCAACTCCGATCCTCCATTTTGAGCTAATTTATCGCCATGCCACGTAGATGTGTTGCTGGCGGGTGCAGCGACACGACAGAAGGTGGATTTACGTTGCATTCATGGCCCAAGAATGTTCAAACTGCAAAGATTCGGACGCATTTTGCGAGAAGTTCATGGATTGGGCGCCTACGAAGTGGTCTGTCCTCTGCTCTAAACATTTTACTGAAGACTCGTACGAGACCTCTGATCTGTTGGAGTGTTGGCTATAAGGCCGGATTGAAAGAGGACGCAGTATCAACAATTAAAGGAAAAGAAAACTACAAGAAAAGGAAAGCAAGTTCAGTTGCACCAGTTCTCCCGGAGTGTGAGCCGAGGGTTGTTGGTAAAACAGGACGGGACGGGACATATTATCGCTCGGGCAGTGACCTCCTTGCGGTTGTTGCTAAACCTGGTGACGTCCCATCCCATCCCGGGTTTTAGTAATTGCCTGAGCTGAGCAGTAATGGCGGAGTACTCAGTATGGAGAAAATGGAGAATGAGTGGAGCAGCCATCTGATTTCTCCACTGGATATGCTCGCCTCAGCAGCAATATCTCGCCCTTACGTGGAAGAAGTGAATGAACGGAGAACTGAAAGACTTCAAAAACAAATCTGCCACAAGATCGGCCTTCAAGAAGCGAGAACACAGATGGGTAAGATGCGACTCTCATTTGGATACAAAAACACTCGTTGTTTACCTGCATTTAGATTAATACATGTAACTTGTATTGTGTGTTTAAGTTAGCGGTATGAGATTATTTAATTTGCTTCAGAATGTGATCGTCTCAGTTCATCTGATTATTTAATGAGCCTTTTACATTTTATCAGTGAAAATACATGCATGTAAATGTATGTTGCATAAGTTATAACACCCATCCTGTTTTAATGAGAGTCAACACACAATCAATGAAGTCAAATCAGTCTTAGTTGAGCAAGTCGGTAACGGGATTCCTTACTTTCACCATAAGTTTTTATTTATATGACTGGTCTATAGCTGTAAAAGGCCTCGGACTTAAAACTGGTTCCTGCTGCAACGTCACACACTCGGGGCTGGCTGGCTCAGCTCGAATGCCAACTTTGTGGTCGATTTTAACTCAGATTTTTTTTTTTTAAATTCCCATTTATGCAGCATACAAAGAGTCAAGGATGGAGATACTATCCACTCAAATTTACTGAAAAATAAAAAAAAAAGTTCTGCCTATTTGCTTTAAACACAAGGTGACTCTGCAGCGCAGTACATAGTTACTCAAACATATTAATCACACATACAGCTGTTATACAAGACGACGCCCTTTTTACTTTCTTTCGGTGATGTCTCGCTGCATAGAATCAGATCGACAGGCACAGAGGTGCACCCTGACGGCTCGCTCATGAAATAAGTCACGTCTCGATTTCATGATGTTACGGAAACGTTTCGAAGGAATAACCTGATGAAGGAAGGTTAACTTGTTTCTTTTAAAACAGTACATTTTATTGCTCTGCATTTAATAATAAATTATATTTATTGCGCTTTACATACAGTACTCTAAAGCGCTTGATTATAATTTAAAAAAAAAAAAGTCAGAAACACATAGGTAATAGTTTTATCACTGCATTCTTATCTGTATATTGCATAGCCCTTTTTCTTTTCGCATGCCTGATAGATAACTTGCAGCTCTAACAGCTTGGGCTCAATAAAGAATCTCTCTTACCAACACATTTCCAACTTGAAATTTCCTGGAATTACTTCTACATTTTGTCTCATATTGATACAAAACAGCACGCGTTGTAATCTTTCAGGATGTCTGCAAGCAACGATGAACTGACCTGGAACCCCAGAGATACTGCAGGAACAGTTCTGGGAAACTAATCACATCCGAATAGGGCTCTACCGAAATTCGTCATTTATTAATTTGTGCTAGCAGTGCTGGCACAAATCGTTACCCTCACCTCAGGATCTTTCTACTTTTATTACTACTACTACAGTTTTAGGACACCATTTCTCCATCAGTTTTCAACCAATGACCACCAAATTTCATATGAAGAATACCTCTGGACTGAATGGGAGCGTTCGTCGTGACGTCACGAAATGGTCATGTGATGTTTTGGTTGGCAAGAAGCTATTTATAAATGGCCGATCGGCGTTATCGGGTCATTAATTAATGTCGTGTTATCAGCTGCACATGCAGATTTGATAAGAATGATCCCAAGAGCTTTTACCGCATTCCAAAGAAACCTGAAGCTCGCCGAAAGCTTTGGATCGCAGCAATTAAGCGTGACAAGTGGGAACCTACCGACAACAACCGTGTTTGCTTTCGACACTATTTTGCAGTTTAATATTACGTTAGATAAAATTTCCTCATCAGAAATCATTTGTTGTGCTCTGACCTTGCTTAGACATCAACCAAAAGAGGAGTAAAAACGCACGAGCAGCTTATTTGTATGCAGTACACGAGTACGATTTCCGCAAACGCGCTCGCGGCAAATTTATGTACTTTTTACAGTACGAAATATTTGACATTAGAAGATTGGTCGAACTTTTCATGATATGTATTTGAAGATGGATAGCATCGCCTGGATTTAAAACACTGCTTGTGCGTTCTAAATGTAGAACTTGCTTAAGTTTAGGACTGTACTGTATATCTTTGGTGTGCGTGTGTGAAGCAACAACAAACTTATGTTTCAAAGATTATATTGTGCCTATTTAACCTTTATGTCTATTATTAGGCAAAAAAAAAAAGCAAATGAGTATTTCAATAAAACAACGAAATAATTAACACTTGTATGCATCAAGAGACTTGTCAGCTTTCGTTGATTCTTGTGTGTATATTGAAGGCGTGTCAATCACAGGCATGTGGATATCGCCGAAGGTCAGGTCAGACCAGGTGCTTGGATTTGGGTCCCATTTGTTCGTAACTGCGTAAGGATCAGGCAAAACTTTGGCGACACTCACTACGTTTACATGCACATAGAGAGAATCGAATTTCTGCCGTTGCCCGACTGAAATCGAAGTTCAAAATGCCATGTATACACCTTAATTCGGCTGAAATTGAACCGAACTTGATTTCTCGGAATCAAGCTACACGACCTAGATTATGCGATTTCTGCCGAGCTACTTTGTGCATGTAAACCCTATCGAGCTAGTTGTCGAGCTACTTCCGGAAGTGACGAGACCACAAGCGGGAAACACAACAGCCTCGGTCGGCATGACAACGAATCATGACAACAGCATGAATCTTTTCTTTTTGTGGCATTGTTTGCACTGTTAAAATTTAGCTCACTTACTGTATCACCAAATACATCTGTACAGCTGTTGCATAGCTGTGAATTGTGTACATAAACAAGTCATTGTATTTGTGTATATATATATATATATATATATATATATATATATATATATATATATATATATATATGTGTGTATGTCCAACATTTGAAGAATGTCAATAAAAACAAAACAATTGAACTTTGTGTGTTTATTAAGACACAAGTTAAATTGTAAGCAAAAAACGGACTTTAGAAAAATATTATTGTGCAAAATAAGTTGTCTTACAAAACAGTGGTCTGCGCCGGACAGTTTGTAGCCATAGTCTGTTAGAGCAAGCCTAACAGCTTGAACACGGAACTGCTAGTGTTGCCAGATTGGGGGTTTTAAGTGCATTTTAGTGGATTTGAACTTGTTTTGGGCTGGAAAACGTCAGCAGTATCTGGCAACACAGCAGCTCGATTTGGACGTGCATGTAAACAGTCACTGTTATACTGAAACACTGCTGCATATCTCTGCTTGGCAATGAACTCGCATACCGCGATAAATTGCTATGAAAACTAGGTGATGCAACGTTGTCGGCTATTGCGAATGGTTCTTGCCAACCAATTTTACACGCATGCGCAATATTACGTCATGCTCTAGTTTGGCGAACGCTCCTATGACTTTTGGTGGTGATCTGGATCACCAAACCAGAGCGATCCATGAGAAAGAAAGGAGGGGGAAAAAAAAAGCACCCAGTTTTTCCCAATCCCTTAACTGTCAACTTTCATGTCCCCTTCGATCAGTGTTTTTTTTGTTCAGTAAAAATGACCTTAAAATTAAAAAAAAAAAAAAAAAAGGCAGTTTAGTCATCTTCTGATTAAGGGGAAAAAAAGAAAGAAAAAAAAAACCTTCAACTCAATGCTTTTCAAAATGGACGCCAGTTAGAAATGGTATTAAAATTGTTAGTACAAATCACTACCTCAAAGAGGCACCAAAGAGCGGCTGTGCTGAACGAAGTACACTAGAAAGTGTACACCATGCGCAGTTTTTATAACCTATCTAGGGCATTTGTGTAGGGAAGACTGACCGGTTTGTACCTCGACCCTCGAAGTCAATAAGTTGTGTATTAAAGCCACACTCACCGACGGGGTTGGCTTTCAGCCAGGCCTCACAGTCCGCTGCCATGACTTCAACACTTGGTGCAGGCAAAAACAGCTGTTTATAAGACTCTAAAAAGAAGATTTAAAACAATAAATAAGAAAACAACAAGGACATTTAATTCATTTTGCATTCAAATCAACTGACTAACTTCAGCGCGAGCTCCAGGTCCTCACACCAAGGCGCAGCTTCTTCAAAACGCCACAGTGAGATGATTACAGGTCAAATTAAACACACATTTAACAAACAAAACCAGTTATTTCGCTTCAGAATATAATTTAGTGCTTAAATCCTGCAACGTCGCTTCCGTTTTAGCCGAACTGGTTTGTTATGTACACAAGCAGCAGGAGCTCGCACCAAATCCGCAACCCAAACCAACACACACCACACTACCAAGTGCACTCCGTGTCCATCATTGTGCCAGCAGCCCACACAGGCCCCCTACACAGGAAGAACACAGCCATTTGGGACACAACCGCAACCAAACCTGCGTCAGCTCCATTTAACAACCCGATATAATTATTTTCTAGAAAACCGCGTAGTCTGCGGTGACTAAACCGCTCTCAGTACAAATAAGAAGCAAGTTATGTGACAAATAAAAAAAAAAAAATCTCTCACCTCGCTTTCCGCACGCTAACGCAGCCTTTCTGTTTGCAAACGTCTTCTGTTCACTCTGCCCAGCAACTCAATGATGCAGGCGCTCCTATTGTGCGTTCCGATTGGTCAGTTTATTTAAAGTCCTGACGTTAAAGCAACCAATAAGATACGTAGGCTGGCTGAAGGAGGCGGGAGAGGTCGGGGCCTTCTCGTGCTTGAGAAATCGAGAAAATTCGCACTGAGTCGCAGCGCCACCTGGCGGCCAACATTAAGTACAGCCACTGCATGACGTCATTGCTTCTGATTTTGCGTTGAGCGACCTGTTTAGAAAAATGATCAAAAATGAAGAATAACCGCGCTGTCAGGATGGCCTCAAATAAAACGGATAATTACTTTATATTAAACACATAAATAAAAAGGAATTCGTGCCTTGCAAGGCAAGCAGAAAAAGAGCTAAAAACCCTAACTGAAATTTTCAAAAATAATAAAAGTAAACAAAAATACTATCTGAATATTAGAGCATTTTTTTTAAACTGAAGTCTATAATTATAGGAAGTTTCTACTGAAATGTATGAAGTGTATTCCAAATCAATTCAAACACAAATATCACGAAGTATTTGCTTACTTTTCTGTATACAGTGCCTTGCAAAAGTATTCACCCCCTTGGTGTTTTTCCTGTTTTGTTGCATTACAACCTGGAATCTCATCTCATCATCTCTAGCCGCTTTATCCTGTCCTACAGGGTCGCAGGCAAGCTGGAGCCTATCCCAGCTGACTACGGGCGAAAGGCGGGGTACACCCTGGACAAGTCGCCAGGTCATCACAGGGCTGACACATAGACACAGACAACCATTCACACTCACATTCACACCTACGCTCAATTTAGAGTCACCAGTTAACCTAACCTGCATGTCTTTGGACTGTGGGGGAAACCGGAGCACCCGGAGGAAACCCACGCGGACACGGGGAGAACATGCAAACTCCGCACAGAAAGGCCCTCGCCGGCCACGGGGCTCGAACCCGGACCTTCTTGCTGTGAGGCGACAGCGCTAACCACTACACCACCGTGCCACCTACTTTGGAGGTGAAAAAAAAAAAAAAAGTGTGTGTATAAGTATTCAACCCCCCCAATTCCAGCTGCAGGCTCTTGGGGCATGGCCGTATTACCTGAGCACATTGAGCCACTGGGATTTTTGCCTGTTCCTCAAGGCAAAACTGCTCCAGCTCCATTAAGTTAGATGGCCTGTGTTTGTGTACAGCGGTCTTCAAGTTTAGGGTCATAGTCCTGCTGGAAGATGAACCATCATTCCCCCGCTCCAAAAAAAAAAACACCTCAAGAAATTAGCGTTTGGTGAAAATAAACTGCCGGTTTAATAACCATACAATAAAACCTGCAACTACCTTGATGAATTACACTTAAAAAAAATTCAGAACAAAAAATAAGGGCAAAAATGCACAAGCAGCAAAGGTGGAAACCAATGGTGGTGGGATCACGAGGAAGGACTGACAGTTTATAACCCCCGACTCCAAAACACACACACACACACGCGCAAACAACAACCACCACCCAGTCACACTACCACACATTCAGTCTCTCAGTCACACTCACTCATGAACTTAACGAATATGGATCTGATATGCAGTACAACCATGTTAGATTTCACAAATATCTGGCAGAGTGAAACAGGTTTTCCTCAATAATTGCCCTGGATTTACTGCCATCCATCTTTCTTTCAGTCCCTGTTAATGAAAAGCATTTCCACAGCAGGATGCTTCCACCACCATGCTTCACTATGGGAAGTGTTGGCGTATAGCATGTCCCATAATGGCCAAAATGTTCAATTTTAGTCTCCTCTGACCAGAGAACCTTAATTCTTCCAGGTGTTCGGGGGAGTCTGCCACATGCTGTTGGGTGAACTCCAAACACGTTTTCTTATTATGGTAGATGGGATTCCACTGAAAAACGTAAGGCAATTTCGCCATCTTGGACACATGATAACACCAGCAATTCTTCGGCCTTTCTTCACCAACGCATATCCTCGGCATTTGAAAAATGGAATGCACTGGAACAATTTCTGACGGACCGCGAGATATATCTTTCTACACGTATAAAGATATTAAACGCGTGCGTACGGAGCAGATTACTATGTAGTGTCCAAGCATGGCAACTCTCATCAGCAGAGGCCAAGAGACTGGACGTTATTTGGAACAGTTTTCTTAGGAAAATGGTTGCTGGCGGGTTTGCCAGGAAGAACACAGATCCTACTATAGGAGAAGTGGACTGGGCCTTTAAAATCTCTAACTCCCGTCTCCATGAGATGACCCAGAGCCAACGAATTGAAGAATTTTGCCATATTCAACATCTCCACTATATTGGTCATCTATGTAGAATGGACAATACTTCCCTCCTTAAACAGGTCCTATTTGATAAAAGGCGAAATTGAGGTAAAATATGGAACATTGAAAAAAAGACAATTGATAAAAACATGCATGGACAAAAAGGACATCATGCAACTTATTTAAGTTGCAAACCCCATGACTGTTCATGTGTCAAGTGGGAAACTCTGATGATTATTGCTTTTTTTTCTTTAAGCAATGGCTTTTTATGCCTGGCCACTCTTCCATAAAGCCCCGTTCTGTGGAGTGTATGGTTTACAGTCGTAGTGTGGACAGATTCTCCCATCTCCACTGTGCAGCTCCTTCAGCGTTAGCTTTGGGGTCTTTGTTGAATCTCTGATTAATGCCCTCCTTAAGGGTCTGAGAGTTTTGTTGGGCGGCCTTCTCGTCAGGTTTCTAATAGTGCTGTATTCTTTCCATTTTGCTACTGACCCTTCCCACTCATGTGAGCTTCGTAAATGCGACCGCCATTTTGGACATGAAGTGGACTTCGGTTCGAATCGGTTTGAATGCGAGGAAGACGAAAACCAAAAACATAAAAGAAAAAGGAGCGAGATGCAGAAAACACCTTCACTATCCAGCGACATAGGGCATTTACAGGGCGAGCAGAGGGAGAGGTATTTGCAAAAATTGAGGTTAGCAGGCTTAGAGAACGACGTTTACCTGCTTCCACCAGGATTGTTCACTGACTGCAACAATAATACCCAAGTATCCGTCGTAAAGACGTGAAACTCGTCGAGTGACGAGTGTGTTCATTGATAAGCTAACACAATCTAAAAGTAGACATACCATCACACTGCCCTGGCGCTGTGTACAGTTTACCTTCTATGGTTTGTGCACTCACTATTTGCCATTACTTTCTCCAACCGTTGTTACAGATTACAGGGAACGGCCTGGATTTAAGAGACAAATACATGTTCCTCTTGTTTTGAACACTTATTTGTAGGACATTACCTCTGATCTGTCCTACAGTCTACCAACAGCAAAGGAACACAACGTTAGCTAATGTCGTTAGCTAATAGCTACTACAGAAGAACAAAGAGGTTACAATGGGTTATTTTAACCTATTTGGTTACACACTCGCCACCACAAAATGTTAGGCCCCGGTCACACCGCCCGGACTTTGCTGGAGCGTTCCTTGAACGGTGGGGGGGGGGGGGGGGGGGGGGGGGGGCGAATTTCGACAACGCTCGTCACCGCACACAAAATGGGAAAAAAATCGAAAACACGGGCGTTGGCTTAGCGGTGCACCGCTGAAGCCGGCGTTGCTTTAGCGTTGGTTTAGCAGTAGCGAGCGGTGACGCGAGCGTTGGTATAGCGGCGTTGTGCGCATGCGGGCTTTGGCTCGGCGGGGGTATAAAATTGGTTTAGCACCAATCATAGCAAGTCTCTCAGCATCCATGGTGATACAGTTTTACTGTAACTTTGAGCAAATTCGATATAGATGAGGTCTGAACTCAACGGCAGCTCGATTCCAAATGAGCTCCTGGTCCATTTCTCCCCGTATTTATAGCCAAATTCTGGTCCCGCTCCGACACCTCTATACCAACGCCAAACCAAAGTTCATCGCCGCCATGGATAGCTGCTTCAACGCCCGACACCGTTCCAGCAACCCCGTGTCCGCTCGTAAAACGCTTACAACCGCTCCACCGAAGTTTGTGCAACGTTTAATCGCCGCCCGGGCAACGCTGGCGAAGCAGCGGTGGTCCAGCGTTCAAGATTTCTGCGTTGGCCTAGCGGACCCAAGCGTCCACGAACTTGCGTCTAGCGGTGCCAAACTTTGACTGGGCGTTGGTGGAGCGGGGGTGAACTTTGCCGGGGCGGAAAATTGCCCCCTCCTCACCGCTCGCAATATTTTGTGCAGCTCAAAACTTTCGGAGCGGTAGGAGGGCCCCTCGAGAAACATCAGCGGTGGCCGAGCGTATACGGCGTTGCTTTAACGGGGGCCAACTTTTGTTAAACGGTGGTGAACGGTTACGAGCGGTGATGAATTTTTTTCACCGCTCCAGGAACGCTCCAGCAAAGTTCGGGCGGTGTGACCGGGGCCTTAACAGTAATGTAATGCCTTTTCTGGCTAATTTTATTCGTCTTACCTCCAACAAAGTGGTCACTACACAAGCGTTGGTATGCCGAGGGCTGCCAATCTTTCCTGTTAATGGCCGCTATCCATCTTCTCCGTCGGTCAGCATCTGTCGGGATCCGATAAAATGATAAATCTTGCCTTGTGTGTTGATGGTTACTACATGCAGGTGCACAACAATATAATGGCATGATGGAAGTCTTGCTGAAAGTAAAAACTTTCTTTGATGGCTATATTCCTTTCGATGCTTCGCCGTCGTTCCTCGTTGTTGGCTGTGGTAGACTACTGGTAGTTCATGTCCAAAATGGCGGCCGCGTTTGTCGTGACGTCACGTGGGATGGGTCAATAATGGATTTAACGGTGATCTGTGGGATGCTCAGAGTTTGGGATTTTTATTATACAACCCCACATGGATTTATACTTCTCCACACCTTTCTCTCTGACCTTTTGGAGAGCTTCTACATCTTCAGGTTTTTTTGCTGAGTGGTGCTGCAGCCTCAGGGGCCTTTCAGAACAGATTCGTTATCCTGACAACACGTGACAGATCACGTGACACTTTGAACGGACACACGAGGACTTGAAATCAACTAAATGTAACTTCTGGTTGGACTAGAGATTATTTAGGGGTTGCATAGCAAAGTGGGTGAATGTATATGTACTCACCTTTTCCGTTTTTTTTTTCATTCCACTTTCAGCAATTGGAACCAATCCATTTTAATTCCGGGTTGTAATGCAACAAATGGGGAAAACTATCGGGGGGGGGGGGGGGGGGGGGGGGGGTGAATAATTTCATAAGGCACTGTTCTTGGTACCGGACAAGAAACTTCCACACACAAACAATGCGACACGATCATTTCTCCAAATGTTTATTGAAGAATTTGCATTGAAACATCTGAGTAATATTTTCAAAAAATGGTCGTGTCTCGAAAGCGGGACACTGATAATAATACTGTACAAAACATGCGGAAGAAAAAGCCTTCCATAACCCGTCCCCTTTACTGCAAATTAGCGTCACACACACACACAGGCTTTACACAGATTCGCCTCGGACAGGAGAAACAACGCACATGGTCCAGTTCAAGTAACACTACATTTCAAAAGCATGATACACAGCGTTGACGATAAAAGGGTTGAGTCCTGGTTTTATATTTTTTAAATAAAATATACTGTATTATTAACAACAGTGAGTCATTTCTCACTGACCTGAGGACAAGTGTGCAAGACAAGAGTCCTGATTCAAAAGGCAGTCGTTTTCTTCCAGTTTTCAAGGACATCCAGTGCATCAAAAATAATAGCACTTTCTCTGATTGACAAACCAGCCCTTAGCCTTAATAAGGGAATCACGCTAACCAACCCTTACATTGTTTACATCATGTATTAGCACATTCCTGATTACTCTGTACACCCTGACCTTGGGATATGAGCTGTGCTCCAAAATGGCCGACTTCCCATGAAAACAACCCCGATTCCAAAAAAGTTGGGACAAAGTACAAATTGTAAATAAAAACAGAATGCAATGATGTGGAAGTTTCAAAATTCCATATTTTATTCAGAATAGAACATAGATGACATATCAAATGTTTAAACTGAGAAAATGTATCATTTAAAGAGAAAAATTAGGTGATTTTAAATTTCATGACAACAACACATCTCAAAAAAGTTGGGACAAGGCCATGTTTACCACTGTGAGACATCCCCTTTTCTCTTTACAACAGTCTGTAAACGTCTGGGGACTGAGGAGACAAGTTGCTCAAGTTTAGGGATAGGAATGTTAACCCATTCTTGTCTAATGGAGGATTCTAGTTGCTCAACTGTCTTAGGTCTTTTTTGTCGTATCTTCCGTTTTATGATGCGCCAAATGTTTTCTATGGGTGAAAGATCTGGACTGCAGGCTGGCCAGTTCAGTACCCGGACCCTTCTTCTACGCAGCCATGATGCTGTAATTGATGCAGTATGTGGTTTGGCATTGTCATGTTGGAAAATGCAAGGTCTTCCCTGAAAGAGACGTCGTCTGGATGGGAGCATATGTTGCTCTAGAACCTGGATATACCTTTCAGCATTGATGGTGTCTTTCCAGATGTGTAAGCTGCCCATGCCACACGCACTAATGCAACCCCGTACCATCAGAGATGCAGGCTTCTGAACTGAGCGCCGATAACAACTCGGGTCGTCCTTCTCCTCTTTAGTCCGAATGACACGGCGTCCCTGATTTCCATAAAGAACTTCAAATTTTGATTCGTCTGACCACAGAACAGTTTTCCACTTTGCCACAGTCCATTTTAAATGAGCCTTGGCCCAGAGAAGACGTCTGCGCTTCTGGATCATGTTTAGATACGGCTTCTTCTTTGAACTATAGAGTTTTAGCTGGCAACGGCGGATGGCACGGTGAATTGTGTTCACAGATAATGTTCTCTGGAAATATTCCTGAGCCCATTTTGTGATTTCCAATACAGAAGCATGCCTGTATGTGATGCAGTGCCGTCTAAGGGCCCGAAGATCACGGGCACCCGGTATGGTTTTCCGGCCTTGACCCTTACGCACAGAGATTCTTCCAGATTCTCTGAATCTTTTGATGATATTATGCAGTGTAGATGATGATATGTTCAAACTCTTTGCAATTTTACACTGTCGAACTCCTTTCTGATATTGCTCCACTATTTGTCGGCGCAGAATTAGGGGGATTGGTGATCCTCTTCCCATCTTTACTTCTGAGAGCCGCTGCCACTCCAAGATGCTCTTTTTATACCCAGTCATGTTAATGACCTATTGCCAATTGACCTAACGAGTTGCAATTTGGTCCTCCAGCTGTTCCTTTTTTGTACCTTTTCCAGCCTCTTATTGCCCCTGTCCCAACTTTTTTGAGATGTGTTGCTGTCATGAAATTTCAAAATGTCTCACTTTCGACATTTGATATGTTGTCTGTGTTCTATTGTGAATACAATATCAGTTTTTGAGATTTGTAAATTATCGCATTCCGTTTTTATTGACAATTTGTACTTTGTCCCAACTTTTTCGGAATCGGGGTTGTATTTCTGTTTGGTGTTATTCAGAGCACAGCTCACACCCAGCTTTACAAGATCACTTACCGTGAAAAGGCACGCTCTAGTGAACGGATCGCTTCTTTCAGGGCACAATTAGCATATCGCCAACAATTTACACATTCAAGTCAGGCCTTATTCAGAGACCCGCGCTTCCTTCAGCACCGCTCAAAAACCACTTCTGTCGTTTCCATCCAACTGTTTCATATTAATTTCAAAACGTAAGAAAAAATGCAAAAAAAAAAAGCCATGAAGTTAAAAGGTAAAAAGTGCCGTATAGACCCCTTCGCAGTAAACGACATTCATACGGAAGCAGAAATTGCGCGCGCAGCCTGGACCCACAAAAGACTCAGCGATGCCTAGTTGTTGTGTTGTCGGGTGTCAGAATCATAGCAGTGATGGGGTTAAAATGTTCAGAATTCCAGCAGGATCTCACCCATTCCAAAAAAAAAAAAAAAAAATCGCCGACGTCTATGGCTACAAGCCATCAAACGTGTAGACTGGGATGAAAGCACCATCAAAAATGCAGCGCCCACTTCATCACAGGTAAGATCAGGCTATTTATTAAATCTTTCTTTTTTATTCTTTCTAGTCTTCGTTTATTGATGTAGCAAAATACTTTGGTAACGTTTGTCTGATTAGCTGGGTCATAGTTACACAATGTAATGAATATTGTTAGCATGTTAGCTTAGCTTTGCATGCAATTTTGTTTGTAGGAGAGGTCTCGCTTGACTCAAGCAGTCCAGATTTTGTGCCGTCATTATTTGTGTACGCCGAAAATCACAATTTTAAAGCAAGGATGGAAAGGTAAAATTGCGTGCCCTCACTCTAAGGCCGAATCCCATTTCACCCCTTGGACCAACCCCTTGGCCCTTCCCCTCCATTTTGCGCGTTCACGTGAAGGGGTAGGGGTATCCCAATCCCAGTTAATGCGGAGGGGTAGGGGAAGGGGTAGGGCTTCTGTACCCCTCCAAACGGAGATTTTCCTGGAGCTGACTCCGAACAAAGGGGTTTGAGTGATTTCCCACAATGCCATGCGGATTTCAGCGAGATTTCATGCGGATTTCAGAAAGATGGCGGTTCCCGCGGCGAAAGATTGTCATAAATGTATTTTCTCCATTATTTACGTGTTTTAAGTTGTTATCCAGAGGAAACACGCCGCTTGATTCGCTTTCGAGCTGAGAATGAGCAGCGATTTCTGAAATCCAAGCTGCTGCTAAAAAGCTTTGGGAGTGAGTATTGTTTTCGGTTGCTTGACTGCGTACGTTTTGTTCTGTTATTCTTGCTTTTATTGTTTACATGAGTGTTCTGACACCTCATTCTGTCGGATGTGGTGCACGAAGCGCCAAAGATATCCCATTCAGTGGTGTTAGTTAACAAATCACACCCTGCCAGCAGAGATCTCTGGTTCTGGCTCTGACTGTAGCGGCTGGTCGCAGCCAATGACGCATTTGGTCGCGTTTTGCTAACGTAAACGCTGACGGAGGTACGCGATGACGTATGCGATCGTTGAAGGGCTATCCCAGTACGTAGGGGTTGAATTTCAAGCCCTATCCCTTGTAGCTCAGTTTCAAGGGGAAGGGCCAAGGGGAAGGGGGAGGGGTAGGGGTAGAAATTAGAATTGGGATTGGGCCTTAATGCCAACTTATGCTGACTGCCCTAACCTAGCTCCCGCCCCGTTCAGTTTCATTTCTGCTCTCTGCCTCTCGCTTTTTACGCAGCTCTGATTTCTCTTAGCTGCACTCTTTACACTATCATTCCTTTCATGCCATTACCTCCTGCAAATTGCTGTTTAGTGTTGGGATTTGCTGTTGTAGCTAAAGCCACATTGCCATCACATCACTGGCATAATTTGATTAAAACAATTTCAGTGTAAAACACATTCCGTACATGCCCGCACATAATCATATGCGTCTAAAGACTTGTAGGCACGAAGTTTTTCGTGGGTGTACACTGAAGTCTTGTCAATAAGGGACGAGTATATATCTGGCCATTGTATACCAGGGAACTTACTAACATCATCCGTCCACGCTTTAATTAAATACGGATCCGGTAGGCGATGTCCACTTGTTAGAGTTAACTTATTTATGTAGCGTTCTCGATCTTGTAACGACAATTGTTTGACATAATCTGACAGCTCATAATGGCGGTCTATGGGCAGCGCCATTGTTTCTGGGTCCAGGCTGCGCGCGCATCCTGGCAACGCTCGGTTTGTTTACAAACATGCGAAGGGGTCTATTAAAGAGATGATTAGAAAATGCGATGTTTGGAAACAGGTTTTCAGAATCGGAGATGACGTAACAAGTGCGTGCTCCTGTCTTTCCGTCACCGTCCTGACGATGTCATCTCGTCGCTCTTCTTCGGCAGTTGATGGAAACGTGATAGTTTTCTGAAGTTTGCTTTCAATGTGCAGAATGTTTGCACGAGTCGGCATCATTTCTCTTTCACACAAGTTCCTTCTCTCGGGCCTGGTTTGGTGCTCCTCCTTGTCTCTGAGTGAGTGAGCGAGTGAGTCTCACACGACTGAAGTCTCAGGCTGTTTCAGTTTCACTCTGCGTCTGAATGGAAGTGCAGCAGACTTTCCTCGGCCAGCTGAGACAGATACTTCTGCACACAAAAACAAGATTAGAGAAAGGAGTCACAGCCGGACATCGACAAAACTTCCCCTTTACGCCATTTTTTACTAATGGTGGCCCCCTCGGCCCTGTTTCTGGCTCCCCGAGGTTTCTAAATGCAGTTCTACACTACAGGCGGCACACGTGACCATGTCCGACGTGGTGAGGTTACCCTGAGCTTCAGTCACTCTGCTCATTTTTTCATCACCACCTGCTGTCCACCAACCAGCTACAGGATGAATCAGCACCGTATAACAATTAAGTAACCTTAAATGGATAAGAAGTAATGCGTTGTGTTCTTTACCGTTAAAAAAAATTTAATCACTGGTAAAGTGCTGTGTTAGAAGAGGAATAAGGCACTTATAGGAATATAATTAACGTCTGGGTGGTCACAGTAACTTCACTTCATCACACCACACTGTTGTTGACCAATTTCCTCTAATAGCCTGACCCTGGCATTATTAATCAACCACCCCTCTGCCTGCCGGTCTCTCTCCGTGTGTCTGAAATTGTTCCCTACTCACTATATAGGGCACTACTGTATATAGCGAGGACGGCATTTTGCAGTGCTTTCCGAAACCTTAGCGAGGATTATTTACACCCTACATAGTGCACAAAAAGTATCCCACAATGCATCACGAAAAGTAGTGTACAAACGATGGTCACGAACCAAAGCAATATATCCCATCGCGCTGAAAGAAATCAAATTAAAAGTCTCAAAAACTAATGTTAAACTGCAAAGGATAACCTCGTTAAAATGCCGCCGAATTCTCAAATCTGATTGGAAAGATATAAAATCACACCTTTATTAATGTGCTACGTTAAAGGGGAACTGAAGTCATTTTTAAACTTGCTTCATTTCTTAATTCACGCGTTATTCAATTACGCTTGCGCTTTTAGTAACCTTATATCGTGACTCGTATTGGCAACTAACTGCAATTAAATATTATACTTATCGGCCTGTTTGGTTTTTAGCCGTGTTGAATTTAGTTCGTTTGGTCCGCGGCAGGCGTCGCTTATCTGCGCGATCTTCACGAGACTTGTGCGAGACTTCGAAACGTGAAATGTCAGCCAGGTGTCAGTGCCGCCATTCTGAAAACTGTTTCCCAAACGAAGTATTGCACAAAAACGAGTTGAAATGACGATTACTACCGACTTCTTTCAAACTTTCCTGATTGCTATCAAAACAAAAAACTTCCGGCTTGATTACATCAGCGCTCGAAAGCGGGCGTGCACGTCTTTTGACAACGTTGGCAGATGTTGGTCACTTTCCTTGTGTCCGAAATCGCTCCCTACTCACTATATAGGGCACTAGACAGTGGGGACGCCATTTTGTAGCGCTGTCTGAAACCTCAGTGAAGATTATTTACACGCTGTATAGTGCACTCAAAGTATCCCACAATGCATCACGGAAAGTAGTGTACAATGATGGTCACTAACCAAATCAATATATCCCATCATATATTGCGGTCGCGCTGAAAGAAATCAAATTAAAAGTCTCAAAAACTAATGTTAAACTGCAAAGGATAACCTCGTTAAAATGCCGCTGAATTCTCAAATCTGATTGGTCAGATATAAAATCACACCTTTATTAACGTGCTACGTTAACGGGGAACTGAAGTCATTTTTAAACTTGCTTCATTTCTTAATTCACGCGTTATTCAATTACGCTTTCGGTTTTAGTAACCTTATATCGTGACTCGTATTGGCAACTAACTGCAATTAAATATTATACTTATCGGCCTGTTTGGTTTTTAGCCGTGTTGAATTTAGTTCGTTTGGTCCGCGGCAGGCGTCGCTTATCTGCGCGATCTTCACGAGACTTGTGCGAGACTTCGAAACGTGAAATGTCAGCCAGGTGTCAGTGCCGCCATTCTGAAAACTGTTTCCCAAACGAAGTATTGCACAAAAACGAGTTGAAATGACGATTACTGCCGACTTCTTTCAAACTTTCCTGACTGCTATCAAAACAAACAAAACTTCCGGCTTGATTACATCAGCGCTCGAAAGCGGGCGGGCGCGCGTCTTTTGACAACGTTGGCAGATGTTGGTCACTTTCCTTGTGTCCGAAATCGCTCCCTACTCACTATATAGGGCACTAGACAGTGAGGACGCCATTTTGTAGTGCTGTCCGAAACCTCAGTGAGGATTATTTACACGCTGTATAGTGCACTCAAAGTATCCCACAATGCATCACGGAAAGTAGTGTACAATGATGGTCACTAACCAAATCAATATATCCCATCATATATTGCGGTCGCGCTGAAAGAAATCAAATTAAAAGTCTCAAAAACTAATGTTAAACTGCAAAGGATAACCTCGTTAAAATGCCGCTGAATTCTCAAATCTGATTGGTCAGATATAAAATCACACCTTTATTAACGTGCTACGTTAACGGGGAACTGAAGTCATTTTTAAACTTGCTTCATTTCTTAATTCACGCGTTATTCAATTACGCTTTCGGTTTTAGTAACCTTATATCGTGACTCGTATTGGCAACTAACTGCAATTAAATATTATACTGATCGGCCTGTTTGGTTTTTAGCCGTGTTGAATTTAGTTCGTTTGGTCCGCGGCAGGCGTCGCTTATCTGCGCGATCTTCACGAGACTTGTGCGAGACTTCGAAACGTGAAATGTCAGCCAGGTGTCAGTGCCGCCATTCTGAAAACTGTTTCCCAAACGAAGTATTGCACAAAAACGAGTTGAAATGACGATTACTGCCGACTTCTTTCAAACTTTCCTGACTGCTATCAAAACAAACAAAACTTCCGGCTTGATTACATCAGCGCTCGAAAGCGGGCGGGCGCGCGTCTTTTGACAACGTTGGCAGATGTTGGTCACTTTCCTTGTGTCCGAAATCGCTCCCTACTCACTATATAGGGCACTAGACAGTGAGGACGCCATTTTGTAGTGCTGTCCGAAACCTCAGTGAGGATTATTTACACGCTGTATAGTGCACTCAAAGTATCCCACAATGCATCACGGAAAGTAGTGTACAACGATGGTCACTAACCAAATCAATATATCCCATCATACATTGCGGTCGCGCTGAAAGAAATCAAATTAAAAGTCTCAAAAACGAATGTTAAACTGCAAAGGATAACCTCGTTAAAATGCCGCCGAATTCTCAAATCTGATTGGTCAGAAATAAAATCACACCTTTATTAACGTGCTACGTTAAAGGGGAACTGAAGTCATTTTTAAACTTGCTTCATTTCTTAATTCACGCGTTATTCAATTACGCTTGCGCTTTTAGTAACCTTATATCGTGACTCGTATTGGCAACTAACTGCAATTAAATATTATACTTATCGGCCTGTTTGGTTTTTAGCCGTGTTGAATTTAGTTCGTTTGGTCTGCGGCAGGCGTCGCTTATCCGCACGATCTTCATGAGACTTGTGCGAGACTTCGAAACGTGAAACGTCAGCCAGGTGTCAGTGCCGCCATTTTGAAAACTGTTTCCCAAACGAAGTATTGCACAAAAACGAGTTGAAATGACGATTACTGCCGACTTCTTTCAAACTTTCCTGATTGCTATCAAAACAAAAAACTTCCGGCTTGATTACATCAGCGCTCGAAAGCGGGCGTGCACGTCTTTTGACAACGTTGGCAGATGTTGGTCACTTTCCTTGTGTCCGAAATCGCTCCCTACTCACTATATAGGGCACTAGACAGTGAGGACGCCATTTTGTAGCGCTGTCTGAAACCTCAGTGAAGATTATTTACACGCTGTATAGTGCACTCAAAGTATCCCACAATGCATCACGGAAAGTAGTGTACAACGATGGTCACGAACCAAAGCAATATATCCCATCGCGCTGAAAGAAATCAAATTAAAAGTCTCAAAAACGAATGTTAAACTGCAAAGGATAACCTCGTTAAAATGCCGCCGAATTCTCAAATCTGATTGGTCAGATATAAAATCACACCTTTATTAACGTGCTACGTTAACGGGGAACTGAAGTCATTTTTAAACTTGCTTCATTTCTTAATTCACGCGTTATTCAATTACGCTTGCGCTTTTAGTAACCTTATATCGTGACTCGTATTGGCAACTAACTGCAATTAAATATTATACTTATCGGCCTGTTCGGTTTTTAGCCGTGTTGAATTTAGTTTGTTTGGTCTACGGCAGGCGTCGCTTATCCGCACGATCTTCACGAGACTTCGAAACGTGAAATGTCAGCCAGGTGTCAGTGACGCCATTTTGAAAACTGTTTCCCAAACGAAGTATTGCACAAAAACGAGTTGAAATGACGATTACTGCCGACTTCTTTCAAACTTTCCTGATTGCTATCAAAACAAAAAACTTCCGGCTTGATTACATCAGCGCTCGAAAGCGGGCGTGCACGTCTTTTGACAACGTTGGCAGATGTTTGTCACTTTCCTTGTGTCCAAAATCGCTCCCTACTCATACAGTGAGGACGCCATTTTGTAGTGCTGTCCGAAACCTTAGTGAGGATTATTTACACCCTGTATAGTGCACTCAAAGTATCCCGCAATGCATCACGGAAAGTAGTGTACAGCCGATGGTCACTAACCAAAGCAATATATCCCATCATGCATTGCGGTCGCGCTGAAAGAAATCAAATTAAAAGTCTCAAATTTGTTTAATAAAAGGCAGCGGCAAAGAAGAAAGAAAGTATTCAGCCTTGATTTAAAAGAACTGAGAGCTGCAGGTACTTTGTATTGATTAATGTGTGAAATGCGCTCAGTATAATGCGGATTTATCACAAAAACACACGCATGTGTTGTTTATTTTGAAACCCAGCAGCTGACTGATCTGGCACGTTTTAATTGTGCGACAGTAATGACGTAAATACCAGCGCGACGGACGAGTGTCCAAAAGCGTTTTTTTCATTTTACCAATGAGCTCATTATATAGTCCTCTATACAGTAATTCCCTATATAGGGAGCAGGGAGTAGTGAATGAGTGAGCGATTTCGGACACAGGGTCTCTGTCTGTCTGTCTGTCTGTCTGTCTCTTTCTGGGTCACACTCCTGTCTCGACAGAGCTGTGAGTGACAGAGCAGCTGCTGATCCTCATGCTGTGAATGTCTGCAGTGTGTGTGGGGGGAACTAATAGGGAACTCGATCCTGACCACACGGCCAGTCAGCGCCTGCTGCCTTCCCCACACTAATGGTTTGTAAAGGCCACAGCGTTATAAACGCACACATTCTCACACTAATTATTCCATTAGTCCACTCCTCGGTGTGCTATGTGTTTACATCTCTTGGGCTTTCAGTCAGCACAGACAAACTAACATCCTGAGCGAATGCACTCGGAGGAATATGGTTTTGGAAAGTGGAACGAACGGTAGTGTGCGTCAGATTATTGGACTTCGCAGAATATATGAAGAATTCTGTGAATAACTGCACTGCATTTTGTTTCGACACGCAAACAGCTGTTTATGTAAAAATCAAGCTCGGAACTTATAATTACGCCCTCTCCGCTGGCAAATCCAACTCGGAAGGTCTTCTCAACCACGTGACGGAAAATCAACATGGCCGCTCGTGGCATCAACAGTAAACAGCTTTAGATCAGTCAACTTCGGAGTTCATTCGAACGCAGCACTGAAGATGGATTTGGTGTCAAAGATAAAGGGTTTTTTTTTTACACTCCTTGAATGATCTTTCTGGTCAGACAAGAATTATTTATGTTGTACATATGTTCTTCTGTTATCTGTACGGGTAAGAAATTAAAAAATATCTTTGAGCCAATCCTTGTCTTTTGTCTTTGGTGGAACTATTAAGGATGAAAAATGCACTTTCAGGACTGTTTAATTAGTCATTACACGAACACTTAGTATGATAATGATAAATCTCCAAACAAAAACGAATACCTTTTTATATTTTTTATATATATCAGGGCGGCACAGCGGTGTAGTGGTTAGCGCTGTCGCCTCACAGCAAGAAGGTCCGGGTTCGAGCCCCGTAGCCGGCGAGGGCCTTTCTGTGTGGAGTTTGCATGTTCTCCCCGTGTCCGCGTGGGTTTCCTCCGGGTGCTCCGGTTTCCCCCACAGTCCAAAGACATGCAGGTTAGGTTAACTGGTGACTCTAAATTGAGCGTAGGTGTGAATGTGAGTGTGAATGGTTGTCTGTGTCTATGTGTCAGCCCTGTGATGACCTGGTGACTTGTCCAGGGTGTACCCCGCCTTTCGCCCGTAGTCAGCTGGGATAGGCTCCAGCTTGCCTGCGACCCTGTAGAACAAGATAAAGCGGCTACAGATAATGAGATGAGATGAGATATATATATCAAAGAGTTAAAAGAAACAGAAATAGCTAAAAGAACATAGTTTTTTGTTTGTTTGCCCCCACAATATCTCCTGTTCCACACTCCAGCCCAGTCTGTAACGGTAATGCACCTTTAAGTTGGTCTGCCAACCGCCAAAAAACCCTCAAGAAGAAGAAAACCCCCCAAAAAAGCCACAAAATATGGAAGTTTTTTTTTTTTTTCAAGAATTATCATCGCATTTTTCACAAATTGCTCCTGTCATTTTGCCGGTTTGTTTACATTCTAAGCGGAAATGATTTTGTCGGACGTTTTGTATAAAGTTTTTATTTATTGAAGTTGCAAAAAATAAAAATACTCCGTTTCTTAAAATCCAGTGAATGTGGATAGAATAAAACAGTTATTCCACTCAATCTCGTCGTACATGGCTTATAGACAACTTGGTGCTACGCGCCTCATTGCCTATCGGCTCATATATGACTCGAGTTTGTGGAATAACTGTTTTATTATAAAAAAACACACACACACACACACGTGTGTATTAGGGTGCATCAGTTGCCCCCTAAAAATGAAAAGTTCCTCCGATCATGATGCATTTTTGTTTTTATGTTCCTTTTGGTAAGAAAACACACTGGGTGAAATATTTTGACACGATTCAAAAGTGTAATGGTGGCACCAGGAGCTCAAAGTTATGGAAAAAGCTGCTATTTTATGACTTTTATGACAAAATTTCGATCACTTTTCATGAAGCATTATGGCACCTTATGGAGTATACCAAATATCTTCGATACACATTTTTAGTCCATATTCTAAATATATTATCAAGCACAGTTTGAGTTTCAGCTGTTCATTGAATCATTGTTCAACTACTTTGAAACAATACGAATGTATTATGAATTAGAGGTCTGCGCGGGACAGAATTTTCAATCCCGCTCCCGCCCGCCCCCGCATTGTGCAGTCCCGCTCCCGCCCGCAAATCCCGCATGACGCAGACGTTCGCGTTATTTCTCACGAAAGTTCTTGTCATTGGCTTGGGGAATTAAACATACTGAGCTCTCCACTGACCGGTCCTTCACCTAGCGCACGGAGCGAGGGTGCGCGTTGCCAGGCGGCATGCGCAGCTGAGGCTTTACAGAGATACCCAACACATCTACAGTGGATATTAAAAATATTGTACATTGCACATAGCTTATATATGTCACTCCTCACATTTACATTCTAGGGAATACAAGTAGGCCTATAAGAAATTAATATAATTTAAAGACACAGCGTGATGATGCCCCGCCCCCTACTTTCTTTTTAAAGCAGCACTTACTTCTGAAGCACTGTGAGCTTCACTAGAGGAGCTCTGCTCTTCTGCCATGATCGGAGATCTCAAACACGGAAGAGCGGAAAGGAATCGGAAACGTACGCGAGATTAGACCACATCCGCAAATTTAGGCGTCTTACAATGTTTTTATTAATGCCGAATAAAATATCCAGCACAAATTATATACGATAGACATAAATTAATAATTTATAAATTTTATTTTAAACACGTTTTTAGTTAGCGGGACTGCAGCTCCCGCCCGCTCCCGGATTGTGCACTCCCCCTCCCGCCCGCGCCCGCAATGAGCTTTCAAAATTTGTCCCGTGCCGCACTGCTTTGCGTCGGGTCCCGCGGGAGTGCAGGGCTCTAGTGTGGATCACATTAATGCTTCTCAATCCCTTGCAAAGGTTCTTAACATGATCTCCGGGTCACAAGGAATCAATAAATGGAGTCCAACATTGTGATTCAAACCTCACGCGAAAACATAAAAGAAGCGTTTTTTTGGCAAAAAATGAACCTCATGGTGCCACCATTAGACTTTTGAATATGGCCAAAACGCTTACTACTTACCACACATTTGTAAACAAAGGCACACTTAAAGTGCCATTCCACCATTGGATGTATTTTTTTGGCATAAAATACAATATATTTTATGACAACATGACTAGACAGAGAAATCTTTTAGCTTCAAAATGATATACAGGGATGCAAACACAACCATGGTCAAAAAAGAGTGAGGTAGCGCAGCGACGCGGACCCCCCACCGCACACACACAATATCAGTCAGACAACAGTTTCAACAAAACAGAACATTTCTTAATTACTATTATTCATTAATTCAGTTACCAATCCATCTTCAGTTCCCCACCCCAAAGTCAGTCCATCTTTACTCCTTTTTCTTCGCCACTTCCTGAAGTTTGTGTAGTGCCTTGGATGTATGCACCACGAACTCATAACACACACATGGGTTACACATTACCATTTGATCACTCGATGTTCTAAAATAGCAGCTAGTCGGGTGCTAACGGTTAGCATTTTAACTAAGCCAGACAGCCACAAGCTTTAATAAGACCAATTCTTGCACGTATAGAACGGTATTACGGCACTTAAATATTATCTAGGAACAAAAAACAATAGTCATTAACCCATGTAGACACTATGTTGAGAACATATACAGTCATCATGCAACTCCTCAAACAACATTACGCTTTTCAGGCGTTTTTTACCCCAAGGATAGGTCATGGCTAATATGGTTAGATGAAGGAGGCTAGGTTACGAGAGACAAAGTTTATGTTATATTTAACACGCTTTGATTGTAGACGAGTAAATGACTTCCACTTCAACGCTGATCGTTTACTCCCAGTCACCGAGGCTCCAAAGAAATACACACTAGTAGATGAAATTCAGCAAGTTGATAAATGAACACACTGATCTGAGGAAAAGCCCAGGAGTCACGTTCCTTAGCAACCAGATTGCCCAGCCATCGGTTCCATCCACTGACAGTGTAGCAGCTAGCAGTTTGTAACGGAACGCTGTTAAATATTATAATAGCAGCCAGCAGCTACACTGTCAATCTTACTGTCTCTGCTGTCAATGGTTCCATATATCCACCAGGGGGAACCAAACGTTGTATGGTCTGCACAGTACTCGGGTCTATCAATACTACCAGAGTGGATTACCGGAGAGCAAACCCGTCTCGTCTCGTCTTCTTCCGCTTTATCCGGGACCGGGTCGCGGAGGCAGCAGTCTAAGCAGGGAAGCCCAAACTTCCCTTTCCCCAGACACCTCGGCCAGCTCCTTGGGAAGAACACCGAGGCGTTCCCAGGCCAGCCGAGAGACATAGTCCCTCCAGCGTGTCCTGGGTCTTCCCCAGGGCCTCCTCCCGGGGGGACATGCCTGGAACACCTCCCCAGGGAGGCGTCCAGGAGGCATCCGAAAAAGATGCCCGAGCCACCTCAGCTGATTCCTCTCGATGTGGAGCAGCAGCGGCTCTACTCCGAGCTCCTCCCGAGTGACTGTGCTTCTCACCCTATCTCTAAGGGAGCGCCCAGCCACCCTGCGAAGGAAACTCATTTCGGCCGCTTGTATCCACGATCTTGTCCTTTCGGTCATTACCCAAAGCTCATGACCATAGGGTTAGGGTTAGGGTTAACCCTAACCCTACCCAACCCTAACCCTAGGGTGGATTGGGTGGCAGTCGAAGGCAGGGGCCTTGACGACCTGATCCCCGGACACAGCGGCTGGCTGTTGAGAGCAAACCCCCCCCCCCAAAAAAAACCTCTTCGGATCTGCACGAATTACACAAGTCGCCCAAAATGCCGGGGAAAAAGCAGAATGCGCCGAAAAGCGCGCCGTTTGCACGCCTGGATATATCAAACACTTTTTTGACAACGACAAGTATATTAATTTTGCGACCAAAGTCACCTACCCTTTTAATTTCCGCACGTGATGTCATCGGCAGGTTCCCCTTCTTGTGTACCACGTCACGTGTGACGTGACACAAATTATCAGCAATGGCGGATAGAACGCGATTGTCAGCTTCGGAAAAGAAGCGAAGGAAAATAGCAAGTGATGCCCAAAGGAGACGGTCGATGGTGAATATCGGCACAGCAATCGACAAGTGGAAATCGCGTTCTATCCGCCATTGCTGATAATCTGTGCCACGTCACACGTGACGTGGTACACAAGAAAGGGAACCTGCCGATGACATCACGTTTCACTACCGCGCGGAAATTAAAAGGGTAGGGGACTTTGGTCGCAAAATTAATATACTTGTCGTCAAAAAATGATGTTTGATATATCATTTTGAAGCGAAAAGATTTCTCTGTCTAGTCATACATCCGATGGTGGAATGGCACTTTAAGAGCTTTGAGTTGTTGCAGCAAGAGAATGGATTACAACCCCAAGATTTTTATAGATACATTCAGTTTAGGCGATACTTTCAGGAACATATAGCTAGAGCAATAGAGGGGCAAAAGACAGGGATTTTAGAAGTGTTCCAGGGAGCTAATAATTCAATAACTTGCAAGAAGGTTGTATCTAGATTGTACCAGGCATTACGTCAAGATAGTCCAGACAACACTCTATATATTAAGGATAAATGGGAAAAGGAAGGTAATCTTCCAATATCTGAAGAAGAATGGGGAAATCTGTGGAAACTACAATAGGGAACAACATGCTCAAACACATGGCGTGAATATAGCTGGAAAAACTTATCGAGATGTTTTATAACACCATTACAGCAGCGCACACAAATATCTAGCACTGCCTGCTGGAGGGCCTGTGGGGCAAATGAGGCCAATCACTTTCATGTTTTCTGGGATTGCCCAATAATAACACCATACTGGCGAGACATCCACTTTCACCTGAACAAGATTTTTGAAGTAGATATTCCTTGTAGATTTGACATTTTATACTTGGGAAATATATTTCACTTGATTGTTGGGACTACAGGGCGGTACGGTGGTGTAGTGGTTAGCGCTGTCGCCTCACAGCAAGAAGGTCCGGGTTCGAGCCCCGTGGCCGGCGAGGGCCTTTCTGTGCGGAGTTTGTATGTTCTCGCCGTGTCTGCGTGGGTTTCCTCCGGGTGCTCCGGTTTCCCCCACAGTCCGAAGACATGCAGGTTAGGTTAACTGGTGACTCTAAATTGACCGTAGGTGTGAATGTGAAGGTGTGTGAATGGTTGTCTGTGGCCAAGTTTACATTAGACCGTATCTGTCTCGTTTTCTTCGCGGATGCACTGTCCGTTTACATTAAAACGCCTGGAAACGCCGGGAAACGGGAATCCGCCAGCGTCCACGTATTCAATCTAGATCGTGTCTGGTCCGGTGCTGTGTAAACATTGAGAATACGCGGATACGCTGTGCTGAGCTCTAGCTGGCGTCGTCATTGGACAACGTCACTGTGACGTCCACCTTCCTGATTCGCTGGCGTTGGTCATGTGACGCGACTGCTGAAAAACGGCGCGGACTTCCGCCTTGTATCACCTTTCATTAAAGAGTATAAAAGTATGAAAATACTGCAAATACTGATGCAAATACTGCCCATTGTGTAGTTATGATTGTCTTTAGGCTTGCCATCCTTCCACTTGCAAGTGGTAAGTGATATGCGCTGGGATCACACACACAGCAGCTCAGTCCCGAATCACTGCTCGTGCGCTTCACTCGCGCGCTCTGTGAGCTGCGCAGGGCCGGACTGCGCACCCTCCAGAGGGCACTCGCTGTTCAGGGCGGAGTGATTTGGAGCGCAGGATGCCTGCGGAGCCGAGCGTATCCGTGTATTGGCGTTGCTGTGTGCACGCTAATCGTTTTAAAAACGTTAATCTGATGATCCGCTGATACGGTCTAATGTAAACCCCACCTTAACTGTGTCTATGTGTCAGCCCTGTGATGACCTGGCGACTTGTCCAGGGTGTACCCCGCCTTTCGCCCGTAGTCAGCTGGGATAGGCTCCAGCTTGCCTGTGACCCTGTAGAACAGGATAAAGCGGCTAGAGATAATGAGATAATGAGATGAATGTTGGGACTACTGGGATAAAAAGTTGTTACTTATACTACTGGTGGCGAGTAAAAAAATAATATCAAGAAGATGGTTAAAGTCAGACCCTCCTACAATAGGAGAATGGCTAGATGTAATTCATGATATATACGTACACAATGGAAAAGCTGACTTACTCCCTCAAAATAAAGACTGACGACTTTTCTAGAACCTGGCTTCGATGGACTGGGTATGTTGAACAAGTGGGTTTAAGATCAGATTTTGCTTGAGGCATCTTCCTGTACTGTAATGTATGTATGCACGTCACTTTTCTTTTTCTTTAATCCTTTTCGAAGTAAAACAGTGAAACTTACCCCATGTTCTAACTGTTTTTATTGTATATAAAAATGTTCAAAAAATGGCCCAGGCACACAATGTTGTGACGATTATGGATGGATATTTTTTGGGTTTTCTCTGCTAGAAATGGTTTTATTTGGGTTTGAATTGTTTACCTATTTCAGTTTTTGCAAAGGAAACTACTGTGTAAAGAAAGAAAGAAAGAAAGAAAGAAAGAAATGAGAAATGGAAGGATAATATCCTCTATTGCAGACCTGGGCATCTTCCGGCCCGCGGGCCACATCCGGCCCTTTGGTTCATTCTGACCGGCCCGCGCAAGGTTAATTAGAAATTACAAAATAAACGTATTTTCTAATTTTACCTCATGCATGGACTGAATGTGCATTGCTTTTATTTTGAAGTTGTGTTCAACAAAAACGCAACGCGCGCGACATGAACATGACAGGAAATCCCACGAAACCTAATCCCACGATAACTACTTCCGTAATTTGTCCAGACCAACCACAAACTTGTACGTCATCCTTCAGACGGTCCAGCCAATCACACAGTGTGACGTCACCAGCAGGCGCCGGAGCCCGAGCCGATCTGTAGATCTGATACCTACACCGAATCGACTGATGATCATCTGTCAGCTGTGCTTCGCATCTCCACCTCAGACATTCAACCTGACTCTGATGCACTCGTTAAAGACCAACAGAGACGAGATTTCTCTCACTGAACAAATAAAAAACACCAAATGAGGTGATTAGACTACAAATGTGGGCATCATTATTATAATATCATGTATCTTGTTTGATATTTGGAGTAGAAAGACAATATTGTGGTGTCTTTATTGTGTTTTGGGGTGAATGTGACTGAAAAAAAAAAAAAAAAAAAAAAAAAAATGGTACGAACGTTCACATTTTGTTAACCATTGTTTTGGGAAATTTGATTGAATAAATGACATTTTTTGTAAGGCGACCTCGTTTTTTCCAGACTCTTACCAGTCTTAGCAGCTTGTAAAAACAATGATATTTATTGCTTTATATAAAGAAATACAATTAATATTATGCAGAATTTAGTTCAGCCTTATGGTCCGGCCCTCTACAAAATTCTCTGTTTCTCATGTGGCCCCATGGAAAAAATAATTGCCCACTCCTGCTCTATTGGATGTGACCTGATGGCTAAATAAAGAGAAAATTACAAAAAAAAAAAAGAATATGGTCAAAACATTTTACAGGATGTCTTTATTGGTGAAAAGGAACACCCAAACCAAAATGCATCAGATTTTATGAAAGTGACGGCAACTGATGCACCCGAACGTGTATGCAAGTTTGAACGCCAATAAAAACGTCTTGTATATTCATACATGTCAACCTTTGGTCAATCAAACCTGTATAACCAACCTCCAAAATCCGTATAAGATGCAAATTAAAATAATTTACCGAAAATTTGAATGATAATTAACAATTATATATCCCAGTTACTTTTTATTCAATATTAAGAACAATAAACCTTCAGAATGAATACAAAGCTCCAATGTTTGACAAAAACACAAAGTGTTACAGTATCAGCGTAGTTACGAAGGAAATACTTCGTTGTTTGGAGACAGGTTTCACCGGGCGGCTATTACGCGCGAGACTTCATATTAGCCACAAAGTCAGGAAAATCTGTTCGTAAAATTACGTTATAATGACCAAATACAATGAAAAGTATTTTTCCAGTCTCACCTGTGAAAGGTAATCCCATGTGATCTCGTTTGGACGGTAAACCTGTTGGTACAGTTAAACGCAGCACATGAATGAGGCATCTTTATTCTCGGCTACCGTCTAGACGCTATACCAGAGATGGTTGAAGAATCTCCACTTTGCCACATCCAATATGGCGGCGAGGATGACGTATGATTCTACGCAGAAGGCGGCGTCTATGTTTATATGTCTATGACTTCACGGTTGGCGGGATTCTCGCAATGCGGTGCGCGCATGATCAAAAGTGGAACGAAGTCTCGCTACCACAAGATAACGCGCGATTTCATAAGACTCTTTACTGGCTGTCTGTGGCGTACAGTACGTTTGTAAATGTTACGTGCTCTTTTATCATCGTGGGAATTGATTATAGGTCTAAATAAATATTGAAGTTTTTTTTAAACTTTATTTATACGCCCGTATACTACGTTTATCGAATCAAATCCGTATAAAATACGGACATTCCGTATAGGTTGACATGTATGTATATTCATGAGTGTGGTTGGGTTTTTTTTGCTTGTTTTTTACTCAAACATTTAGTTTTGTGCTTCTGATATTATATTCAGAGTTGTTGGTTTTTTTTTTTTTGTCTCAACCCGCATGTCCTCATGTGTCGTCCCCTCGAGTCCACTTTTAGCTCGCTGAGCTCGTCTTGTCATAACTAATAACGGCGTGGTGTATTGATGGAGTAGGTAATGAAATCTGTCTCCGAGCACCAGTGCTCAGTACCTCGGCATGCCATTACTGTTATCAGCCTACTTATCTTACACAGCTGACACAAAGCCACTTGGATGCGTGCACTTGTGTGTGTGTGTGGCGCGCAGATGGTTAGTATTAATCAGTTGACCTCTGTCTTTTCGACTTGGCGCCCCAGTGTCTGCGATTTGGTGGGCTTCGCTGTCTGGAAAGCTTAATCCAGAAAAAGTGGCTGAACTGTAAGATTGCCGTCTCCGACTTGTGTGATTCTGTACAATTTGTTTGCAGACCTGCAGATTGCGGTAGTGAACGGTGCTCCGGCAGTGCGTGGTCTTGGCCGTCTCCTCGCAGGTGTAGAAAAGGCTGCAGAGTTTGCAGTAGAAGCCTGTGCTGGGGACGATGAACTCCACACCTAAATCAACAGAGTGAGTGTTTATTATGGTCACATCTCTTCACGTACACAAAGTCGGACGAGTTATTGCACCACGTGTCCACTCGTGTCCACGAGGTCACATGTTTGGCATAAGGTCACATGTGTACGCGCGTGTGGACGCATGCTTGTGTGAGTCAGCTGTCTGAGGTTAATTGTGTCTTGTCCTCGTGTCTTATCGTACCGTACCGAGTCCTGCGCTCCAAGTTTTCCTGACTTCCCGTGTGCTGAGCCCGTCTATGATCTGACCTTTGCTTTGACTTTCATTACTATTCTTGGATTTCTCAAATAAAAGCATGAGCGTATCATACTTGCTTCCTTCTCACTGTACATCACAGGCAGAGATACAGCTACAGGATTTACGGTACATTTTTGGTCCATTCATTTATTAAAAGTAATGCTTTTGGACCAAAAATAGAGTTAATGGATTTCATACGGCATGGAAAATGAGCAGAATAAATTTTGGTGACGAGAGTTTGGTTGGTTCATTCATTCATTCATCGATCGAAGAGAAGACATTAGACGTGTGAAACTTGCATGTTGATTGGAGACGTGATGACAAAGAGGCCAGACACCAAGTTTAATTTATTTGATTTGGGTTCAAATCGGCTCAAGCGCAGATGCATAACGCAAACTAATGAGTGCTTATTGTGGAAAAGCTATTGGTGAAAGAGTCAGGGCTGGAGTCAATACCGCCATATTCAAGTCAAAGACCAGGACGAGCCAAGATCGAGTCAAGGCCAAGTTGTCCAAATGGAAGAGTCAAGATCGAGACTGAAAAGAAATTAGTTTTTTTTTTCTTTTTTATCAGACATCTAGTTTTTAGGTTTGTTTACCTGACATGTTTCGACGTACGACTGTCGTCTTCCTCAGAGTGTCACCGGATGTTATTGGTGACGCATCTTTTATCAGCTGATGTTTCCGAAGGCGTGGCCTTCCTGTCTGGTTTGACAGGTCGGTCACGCCTTATACTGTCAGTTCGTCCCCTGCAAGATGGCACTCCAGGTATGGGAGAGCATGTATGCTCCCTCATCCCGGTTGATGGTCCTCGGGCTTCGCTTACGGATCTCCATGGCCTCCCTGATCCAGCGCTGATGTTTGTTATCTTCTGTGCGGATGACTCTGGCATTCCCCCAGTCCATAACATGATTTTCCCTTTTGCAGTGATCTGTTATGGCTGACTTATAATTTTCCTGTTGTGCCTTTTCTTTTATTGTTCGGGTTTGTCTTGTAGCTGTCTCCTTTTCGCACTCTTTCTTATGTTCATTTTTTCTTGTGTTGAAACTCCTTCCTGTCTCCCCGATGTAAGGGAAAATCATATTATGGACTGGGGGAATGCCAGAGTCATCCGCACAGAAGATAAACATCAGCGCTGGATCAGGGAGGCCATGGAGATCCGTAAGCGAAGCCCGAGGATCATCAACCGGGATGAGGGAGCATACATGCTCTCCCATACCTGGAGTGCCATCTTGCAGGGGACGAACTGACAGTAGAAGGCGTGACCGACCTGTCAAACCAGACAGGAAGGCCACGCCTTCGGAAACATCAGCTGATAAAAGATGCGTCACCAATAACATCCGGTGACACTCTGAGGAAGACGACAGTCGTACGTCGAAACATGTCAGGTAAACAAACCCAAAAACTAGATGTCTGATAAAAAAGAAAAAAAAAACAACTAACTATATTTAATATAAGACATAATGAACGTAATCGAAAGACTGAAAAGAAATTGACGATTTTCAAAGTCAAGCCTTTACTTCAAATAGTTAGCTTCATTCACGCATTGACTGTTTTCGAGAAAACTATAACGGGGAAAACCAATGCCAAGACTTACGCTACGTTCAGACTGCAACCTGAAACGACCCATATCCGATTTGTTGTGAAATCCGATTTTTTTGTTAGGCCGTTCACATTACCAATTATATGAGACTTGTATGCGATCTCCAATATGAACGGAAAACGACCCAGAAGTGTCCCGCATGCGCAAATTGACAGGTAATAAGCACATCTACGTAATACGTAAACAAAAAAAAAAGCGCACTCTTCAAGTTTGCAAGTAAAGCATGGAGATGAGGCGAGACCTGGCGATGTGGTTTTTGTGGCGGTGGCGGCGGAACTCACACAATAATCTGATTAATGTGGGCAGCAGACTAATGAGACCGAAGGTGTCAAATTACTGGAAATTTCCAGAACAATCTTATAATCTCGTAATACAGGATGATTTAACATCCAGGTCCCTACCAAATCCACCATTAGCTTGATCAATTCTATCAAAGTCTATTTAAATTCTGAAAACCGTCCAAACGTTGTTGTTTTCCACCAAAGAGGTGGGATTAGCCAACGCAGAATAGTGACGTTTGTCTCTTGTTGATGACGTGTAGGTCGCATGAATGCGGCCTGTCCGGTCAGACTGCAGTCGCATGTGAAAATAACGGATATGCATCGGAATTAGGACCACGTGTCCAAGCGGCCTGGGTCGCATGTGAAAAAATCGGATCTGTGTCGTTCAGATTGTCAATAACAAATCGGATACAGGTCGCATATGGGCAAAAAAATCGGATATGGGTCGTTTCAGGGTGCAGTCTGAACGGAGTCCTAAAGTCCAAGTACAAATGCCAAATCTGAGTCCAAGTCAATTCAGAAAACGTCTCGAAACTGGATTCGAGTGTGTAGTTACCTAGCGGGATGCTGTGTTCACTGATGATCTTCTCCTGCTCCCGTGACGGTGATGGAGCTTCAATGCCAATCCTCTGTGGCGAACTCGCAGGCTGTGATGTCTGCTGAACTGCTTCTGAAATTAAAAAAAAAAAACCCTTTCTTAAAGAACAAAATTTGCCAGACTGTTTTGTCAATCTTGGTCTATTTCTGTTTACCAGATGTCATACGCTGCCTTCTGGTCTGGAGAAGGCAAACCATTTTAGTGGATGAGAGATTGCTTGATTCGCTATTTCGTGTTTGTGCCAGAGGACACAGAAGAGGAACTGCGAGGAGAACTCAAATTTACACCTCCGCTTTTAGATTTAATAACATTACTGAGCAAGTCTTCCCAAAATAGAACCGGTAACGAAAGTACACAATGTATGACTGCGGCAGAACCTGTTTAAATAAAGATAAAGTTACGAGCCAAAAGTTAAAGTTAATCGAGAGCTGAGAGGGGCACGAACTTGTCTTCTCGGTTTTGTTTTAAGTATGGACAGAGATGACGTTTCGAGATTTATTTTCGTTGTTTCCTTTCAAGATAACGCTAATAATCTCTTACACAGTCCAACGGTTTAAAGTTCGAGCTGTACACTCATTTACAATTGGATTGATTGTATAATGTTCCTTTTATTCTTGATTGAGTCTTTATGTTTCTTCTGTGGTCTTTGCGTGTGTATGTGCATGCGTGTACACACACACACACACACACACACACCTCTTTTCTGGTTCTTTTCCCCAGACGGTGTCTCCTTCTTCTCAGCCTCACTCGTCCTCCCCGTGTGCGTGTCTGTGACATTTTCCGTCTCAGACATGCTCTCAGGTGCGACCTGTGCTGTGGCTGTGTGTGTTTCGACGGTGTGCGTCAGAGATGCACACGGCTCTGCTGTCTCCTCCAGTGCACTTTTAAACTCTTGGTTGGGGAAGAGGCAGATGTGAGAGGACGGAGCTTCAGTGCACTCCGGCTCCTTTGACCTTGAGGTTTCTTCCGTTACAGCTTCCGGAGCAGGCACCGACTCCTGATTCTCCTCCTTTGCCGGTGTAGGCTCCTCCTCTTCCTTCTCCTTCTCCTCATGCTCCTCCTCCTGCAATTCGGGGAGATCGGGCTCGACAATCGAGTCGTCTTCTTCTCCCACCTCGTCTACTGTCACAAGCTCCTCCATGCACTTCGGGTACCAGCACTCGCCCTCTGTGTCGTCCCCGCTTCCGCACTCCTCCACCTGGGGATAAAATCATAAAGTGAATGTACAGTAATGTCCCTAAACCCCACTTTTTTCCTTGTACAAAGCAACAATCATTATGCTGATTGACCATGTGTTTTCGAACCAGAGCTGATCCATAAATCAAGATTTTCACGGAATCTGCCGAGACTGACCCGGAAGATCCCGAAGCGGTGCGTGACGGCACACGTGTAACAATCCAGGTATCGATTTCGTTCCCGTGCGCAGCAGTGGTTAGACCAGTCTCGATATATCGAATCACATTTTGGAGAGAATTCCGACCGTGATTGGGATTCCAAGGATATTCCGGAGCAAATGGTTATCTTTTTGAGCCCCCAAGACGAGACGCAGGTGGCGGTTTACGACGGTCCCGCTCAGCGCCGATAGCGCACCACCAGCCAGAGAGAACTGGAAACACAGACTGGTTTGTGGATTTTTATTCTAAGCTGGCTGTTGCACAATATCGGGAAAATATTTACATGTATCTCAATAAATGCAGAAATATAATCTTTAAAATGTACACTTACTCAGGGTAATTACTGAAAGAAAATACGAACCGGGTGATAATAGGGGAATCGACGAACTGTCCAAATGGGTTTCTTTTTTACTCCAATAATTCCCATGTGGTCGTTCTGGTGGTGATGAACCCTTGATGAATCAGATCTGTTATTAGTAGGCGGCACGAAAATCTGCCCGCTTCTTTTGCGCAAACCCCACCCACTGCCGCTTTAGATTAGTGTAATTTCTCGGAAATTCGTGAACTGAACATCCTGTCGGATATGGATTTGAACATCCAAACACAATGCAGCACTTTCACATCGTTATTTTTGTAAGATTCCAACAACAATATCCAATTTCAGCGAATAAACAAGCACGGAGTCAGATGAACCGAAATGACGTCATGCGAGATCAGCTCTGAGGCAATGCTGCCTTTTTCCGGGATCCGGAAACCACGATTTAGCGACAGTTTTGTGCTTGATAATAAAATAAATAATTTATATTATTTCCCCGCCTGCTTTATTAATTCATTTTGCTCGTTACTAATGATATATATATTCATTTTAAAGCATTACAGTCAGGCATTATATACACTGTCAGAATTACTGACAGTTCTACAGTCGAGTTGGAGGTTAAACTCGCTATTTCATGGCTCAACTAAAGCATCAGTTTTTATTTTACAAAAATAAACAAATCACTCTCATAATACGGCAAACAGGAAGCCATCAGCGTTCACAAACATTCTAAGCTGTACCCATAAATACATTACACCACAGAGTGGCAGAATTCACTCATCTGATTGGTCAGATATTGTTGGTTAATTGTCCATAACAGCAGCTTTGACAAGAAAAAAAATAGGTGATGGAGCAGCCGTTTATAAATGCTATAAAGTAACTCATAACTGCTTCGGAGACATTCCACAACATTAAATGTAACTATAAATCAGTGGCGGCTGGTAGTCTTTCAAACAGGGGAGGCTGGTCGGTTACGATATTTCCAGATTTTAAAAGAAAAAACACATTAATTTTGCCCATACTCTTGCCTCTGATCTGGCTGATTGTTGGCATGGTCACAAACTGTGAAATAACAGGTTCTTTTGGCCCATTAGCCTACTGTCCAATATACATGATGGTGGTGTTGGGGGGTATATTTTAACATTTTATATTTTAAAATTGTGGCATGTTGTTTAAAAATTGATCATTACTGAAAGCAGCTCTTTGTCAGGAACCTCAGCAGTAACAGCAGAGTGTTCTGGAATAGGCACAAGCACTGACCTTGGGGAGCCAAACATAGAGCTGGGGGCCACACATTTCATTCAATGACACTTTCCCTATATTTTACTTATTTTGACTGAGAAATGTTTTATTGACAACTTTGATAACCCTTCACTTTTAATCCAGGTCTGTAGTGCGAAATGTTCTCGGCTGTGTTTTTGTTTAAAAATGTTTTCCAAATTGTAGCTGTGTTTAATTCATATCCAGAAAAATATATATTCCAATATAATATACTCAGCATAAACATTTTAAATAGATTCTATATTTTTGGTCCATCCATGACATATTACTAAAGTAGCCTATTTACTGTTGTTGATGTGGGTCACTTGCTGTTAGCCAATTCACTTTCTCGTACCAGGAGAGCTGAAAGGAACGAGTATTATTCCCTACCTTTTTCACCAAGTCAATTTGAGGCGTTGGTCTACCCTGCTCTTTAATTTTAATTTTTTCCTCGAAAGGAAGACTGGCAAATGGCTTCGCCAAAATTAAATCAGCAATGCTTGGCATCCGTGCGCAGCTTTCTTGCTAGCTGACTAGCCCCCTCAAGTTCAAGTTCAGTCACTCAAATAAACAAAATTTCTGGAACTAAGATAGCAAACTTGACAACACTATATTTACAATGAAAATATATACAAACTAAAAAAGCTGGTAGAAACCGTATGTCATGAATGAAATCGAAATGTAAGCCGATCTCTTACAATACACCACAGCACTTGTGAATCCGCATGGGACTGAACTGAAATTCACCGCTGCCTGTCTATATTTGAAATGAGCTGTCAATCAAAGAAAATATCCGGCCGCTTTCACCAATCACCAGTCTCCTCGCGGAAAGCTTTGCCATGTCCCTCCCACTGTGAGGCTGGGAGTCCGTGGGCGGGCGTTTTCGCAGTATTTGTCCAATAACCGTCTTGCATTCTGAGATTGAAAAGCGCAGAGCTCCCAAATGCCACTGAAGTGCACTGAGGCTGGGCTGCATCGCACTGTCACGAGGGGGAAAAACTCACGCACACATTAGGCGAACTGGGGAAAGTTATAACGGAATGATTTCGCACTGTAATTGGGTTGAGCACATATATTTCTATGATTCTGGATCTGAAATAGCAATGTTATAAGGTCGGCTATAACATAAGCCTAGCGCAATTCATCCTACACGATGTTCGTCATTTTTAGAGGAGGCTGAGCCTCCCTCGTTGTCTTAGAGCAATCGCACGTGCTATAAATGGATAGAAATGATGCCATGTTCTGAAAAAAATGGCAAAAAAGTTAACAATTTACTGTGGTATAAAAGGAATAAAATACTTCTTAATCATCTTCATCTCGAGTTTATGGGTTAAGAGCAGGAAAATGAGTAAGAGAGAGAGAACAGTACTCAAAATCTTGCACTGATGTATGAATTTGATATTCCTAAACTCTTATTATGGGTTCTTGTTACCAATTTGGTGTAATCCAGCTGCCATGTTGTGCCTGTGGTAAGGT
This sequence comes from Neoarius graeffei, assembly GCF_027579695.1. Taxonomy (NCBI): domain Eukaryota; kingdom Metazoa; phylum Chordata; class Actinopteri; order Siluriformes; family Ariidae; genus Neoarius; species Neoarius graeffei. Next base: position 8,097,326 of record NC_083595.1, read on the forward strand.
TACCTCGCTCTCTCGGTCATGCTCGCCCTCGCTGGGCTCTGTGGGTTTGCTGCTGTTCGGAGACGATGATCTGTCTTTGGCTCGGTGCTCTGTGAATTCTTTCTGTGGATCACACACACAAACTACACACTCAGTACATTCTCAGTGGCTTACATCAGATTCATCTGACCGTCCACTGGCCTGGGATCTTCAACCATGGACAAGCAAATTTGATACTAAAGGAACACGGACACGGTTTAGTGAAATCACAGTGTAGATCTGTGTCGAAAATGGAGGTTCTCAAACCTTTCACAGTCCCCTTTATCTGTAAACAAGAGCGCTCTGAGAGCACAATATCCCCCGCTGGCAACTCGGCCATAACTTGTAAAATGCGACCGAATTGAATAAAATTGCAATATGCATATTACCAACATATAACAAGGAATCCTGCCAAGTTTCGTGAAATTCCTCCAAAAATTGTGAGAGGAGTTGATTTCAGAAGGTGAGCACCCTTCCTGGGACGGACAGACAGACAGACAGACATCACCACGACATACAGTGGTGCTTGAAAGTTTGTGAACCCTTTAGAATCTTCTATATTTTTCTGCATAATAAATATGACCTAAAACAAGATCAGATTTTCACACAAGCCCTAAAAGTAGATAAAGAGAACCCAGTTAAACAAATGAGACAAAAATATTATACATGGTCATTTATTTATTGAGGAAAATGATCCAATATTACATATCTGTGAGTGGCAAAAGTATGTGAACCTTTGCTTTCAGTATCTGGTGTGCAGCAATAACTGCAACTAAATGTTTGCGGTAACTGTTGATCAGTCCTGCACACCGGCTTGGAGGAATTTTAGCCCGTTCCTCCGTACAGAACAGCTTCAACTCTGGGATGTTGGTGGGTTTCCTCACATGAACTGCTCACTTCAGGTCCTTCCACAACATTTCGACTGGATTAAGGTCAGGACTTTGACTTGGCCATTCCAAAACATTAACTTTATTCTTCTTTAACCATTCTTTGGTAGAACAACTTGTGTGCTTAGGGTCGTTGTCTTGCTGCATGACCCACCTTCTCTTGAGATTCAGTTCATGGACAGATGTCCTGACATTTTCCTTTAGAATTCGCTGGTATAATTCAGAATTCATTGTTCCATCAGTGATGGCAAGCCGTCCTGGCCCAGATGCAGCAAAACAGGCCCAAACCATGATACTACCACCACCATGTTTCACAGATGGGATAAGGTTCTTATGCTGGAATGCAGTGTTTTCCTTTCTCCAAACAGAACACTTCTCATTTAAACCAAAAAATTCTATTTTGGTCTCATCCATCCACAAAACATTTTTCCAATAGCCTTCTGGCTTGTCCACGTGATCTTTAGCAAACTGCAGACAAGCAGCAATGTTCTTTTTGGAGAGCAGTGGCTTTCTCCTTGCAACCCTGCCATACACTCCATTGTTGTTCAGTGTTCTCCTGATGGTGGACTCATGAACATTAACATTAGCCAATGTGAGAGAGGCCTTCAGTTGCTTAGAAGTTACCCTGGGGTCCTTTGTGACCTCGCCGACTATTACATGCCTTGCTCTTGGAGTGTTCTTTGTTGGCTGACCACTCCTGGGGAGGGTAACAATAGTCTTGAATTTCCTCCATTTGTACACAATCTGTCTGACTGTGGATTAGTGGAGTCCAAACTCTTTAGAGATGGTTTTGTAACCTTTTCCAGCCTCATGAGCATCAACAACGCTTTTTCTGAGGTCCTCAGAAATCTCCTTTGTTCGTGCCATGATGCACTTCCACAAACATGTGTTGTGAAGATCAGACTTTGATAGATCCCTGTTCTTTAAATAAAACAGGGTGCCCACTCACACCCGATTGTCGTCCCATTGATTGAAAACACCTGACTCGAATTTCACCTTCAAATTAACTGCTAATCCTAGAGGTTCACATACTTTTGCCACTCACAGATATGTAATACTGGATCATTTTCCTCAATAAATAAATGACCAAGTATAATATTTTTGTCTCATTTGTTTAACTGGGTTCTCTTTATCTACTTTTAGGACTTGTGTGAAAATCTGATGATGTTTTCGGTCATATTTATGCAGAAATATAGAAAATTCTAGAGGGTTCACTTTGGGCCTTTCAGCCAGCGGGTGATAATAAAAAAAAAAAATTTTTTGCCAAATTACATGAAATGCCTCCAAAAATTGTTTGGGAAGTTGATTTCAGAAAGCAAGCACACCTTGATGAAATTGCCAAAATAGAAGTTTGTTAATAATCAAGGGCATAACTCTGGTAAAATTTGCCCAAATTAAACGAAATTTCAATATGTGTATAAATGTCGTATAAAAAAAATCTTTTGCCAAGTTTGGTGAAATTCCTCCAAAAGTTGTGAAAGGAGTTGATTTCAGAAGGAAAACACGCTCTCATGAAATTCCGAATTGAACAAAATAATGTGTGTACTACCGATATACAACAATGCCTCGTCAAGTTTGGTGAAATTCCTTCAAAAACTGTGAGAGGAGCTGATTTCAGAAGGTGAGTACCCTTTCCTGGGACGGACAGACGGACGGACGGACATCGCCACGACATAATCCCCCTTTGAGCCTTTCGGCCAGCGGGAGATAAAAATATGAAAACTCTCAGATTTATCGTTACAAACAATTCAGGTACATTGTGTACCGTCACATACGTGATTGTTAGCCTCTCTCTCCTCCCTCTCGTGCCTCCTGCTCGTCCTCCTGCCTCGTCCGTCCTCTGTTGGCTCGGATTCTGAATGTCTGCTCCTGTGATGATCCCCGCCTCCATCTCTCCTCTTGAACTTCGCCTCATGTCTCTGGTGCTGGGACAGGCGCAACAGCTTGTCCTTCTTATAGAAATCGTCGGCAGGATGGTGGGAGGAGAAATAGCGGTCCCTGCTGCGCTCGTCTGCCGGTGTGAGGTAGGGCTTTCTGCGCTCGTTGGGTCTGTCGTCCTCATCGTTCCGCCACTCGTCCCTGTCACGTGGCATCCACTCCCATGACCCTCGCTGTGGGCCAATGCCGTTTATCCAGGGCGCCGCCTGGGGGCTGTGAGTGGAGCTGCAGGAGGTGAAGCTGGGACTGTGTGAGGGCGGAGTCAGGGAGCGAGTGAGGGGGCTGCGTGAGCGTGTCCGCTCTGGAGGATACCTGTGAAAAACAAATACGAGGTAAAACATCTTCAAAGATTGAGACATATGAAAAGGTTTCATCCAAGCTGATAAGAGAAGTTTGGCGGACGAAATACATTTTGTATTTGAATGTAAATACCAACGTCATCTAAAGCAAGTTCATGAAGATTTGGATGTGTGTTCATGGAACTTGCCGGTAACATTGCAGCAAGTTTTTAAAATTAAAAAAGAAAAAAGGGGGAAGTTGTCGAGGGTCTTCCTGAGTGAACATGCCATTTTGTCTGAACGTCACAGGTATGAATCCTGACGATGGCTGAGAGCCCAAGTGCTCTCTGAGTGGGAGGGGCATACTCACTCTCCCCCATCAATCACAGGTTTCTGTGAGCTGGTGTATGTGGAAGAGGGCAGAAAGCGTTTTCCCTCCGAAAAAGTGTACTACACTGCCCTGTGATGGAGCATGAGCAGCAGTAAAAAAAAAAGAGCAAGTTTGCGTGTCTCGGCAGAAGCACGCGTTAACCTTTCGTTTAAGTTTTTAATGCAAGTATACGAAATTTTAGGCCCCGTTCACACGAGTACGCAGCCTCACGCAATACGCTGTCGTTTTGAAAAAAATCTCCGTAAACACGGCGTCGTCTCAATTCACTGGAAACGACCCAAAACGCTGTAGTACATATGCCAGGCCTGCATGTGGCGCTGTGACGCCGCCACACCAATACACTAAAACCGGAAGAGAAGCCATGGAGCATGCGTATAAAGGTCACGCGCTGTTTACAAAACAAGCTCATAACACGAGAAGTTTTGTTGCTCCTCACAGTAATATAAAAGCAGAAGGTTTTGTTGTAGCAGCCGTAACAGACCGAGTTGTTTCTGCAGTACGAGCACAAGCCTGTAGTCCGCCGTTGGTGTTATAACGCGTCCAGCGGCGGCGACTGAGGTTAAAGGTTAGAGAGGCGGGGCTTATACGTCATCGTTTCTGAAAAAATCCGCTTCGCCGTCCAGACGACTCCGGGCTATCCGGCGTTTTAGGATTTTCCCACTCTGGGACCCGTTTTCAAAAAATACCGGTTTCACACCTCGAAAAAGCCAGATCCGTCTGGACGCGAGGCCGAAACGATAAAGCATTTATGCGGATTCGACAAAAACGTACTCGTGTGGACGGGGCTTTAGATTACGCAAATTAGTTAATAAATACTTGATAATCAACTGGTAAAATTGGCATTTGACTTTTAAACCCTACATTTTAGAAATACAATCTTCAATGATCGTAATAATTTATATAAAAACATTCAAATACAACTTTAAGGGTATTTTAGGGGCATGTTCATGAGAAAAAGATTATGGGATATTTTGGTAAAAAAAAGAAAAAAAAATCAAGAGTATTTATATGAGTGCTTATGGTTAGATTATTAAAAATATTTGATTTAAAGATATTTAATGAAAGTAATCACACATCTCGGTGTTCATTTCTCTCTTACCGGTCCATCTCGTGCAGTTCCTCTCTCTCCCTCTGAGAGTTGATGTCTTGGATGATGGATTCCACGTCTTTACCAGGTTTCTGTGTTCACGCAAGACGACACACACACACAGTTTGTGTTTGCATTGATGGCATTTCAAAATTCAACTGTGTGTAAAATACCTTTAATATATACTAGTGCATCTCAAAAAATTAGAATACCATGAAAAAGTTCATTTTTTTCATAATTTAATTCAAAAAGGTAAACTTTCATATATTCTATATTCATTACATGTAAAGTGAAATATTTAAAGCCTTTTTTGTTTTAATTTTGATGATTATGGCTTATAGCTCATGAAAATCAGAAATCCAGTATCTCAAATTATTAGAATATTCCCCAAGGTCAATCAAAAAAAGGATTTACAATACAGAAATGTCCAACTTCTGAAAAGTATATTCATTTATACACTCAATACTTGGTTGGGGCTCCTTTACCATGAATTACTGTATCAATGCGGTGTGGCATGGAGGTGATCAGTCTGTGGCACTGCTGAGGTGTTATTGAAGCCCAGGTTGCTTTGATAGTGGCCTTCAGCATATCTGTATTTTTGGGTCGGGTGTTTCTCATCTTCCTCTTGACAATACCCCATAGATTCTCTATGGGGTTCAGGTCAGGCAAGTTGGCTGGCCAATCAAACACAGTAATATCATGGTCAGCAAACCATTTGGTAGTAGTTTTGGCACTGTGGGTAGGTGCCAAGTCCTGCTGGAAAAGGAAATCAGCATCTCCAAAAAGCTCGTCAGCAGATGGAAGCATGAAGTGCTCTAAAATCTCCTGGTAGATGGCTGTGTTGACTTTGGACTTGATAAAATACAGTGGACCAACACCAGCAGATGATATGGCACCCCAAATTATCACAGACTGTGGAAACTTCACACTGGGCTTCAAACACCTTGGATTCTGTGCCTCTCCACTCTTCCTCCAGACTCTAGAACCGTGATTTCCAAATTAAATGCAAAATGTACTTTCATCTGAAAAGAGGACTTTGGACCACTGAGCAACAGTCCATTTCTTTCTCTCCTTAGCCCAGATAAGACACTTCTGACATTGTCTCTGGCTCAGGAGTAGCTTGATATTAGGAATGCGAAAGTTGTATCCCCTTTCTTGAAGATGTCTGTTCGTGATGGGTCTTGATACACTGACACCAGCCTCAGTCCACTCCTTGTGAAGCTCTCCCAAGTTCTTGAATCAACTTTTCTTGACAATCCTCTCAAGACTGCGGCCATCCCTGTTGCTTGTGCACCTTTTCCAGCCACCCTTTTCAGCAATGACCTTTTGTGGCTTACCCTCCTTGTGGAGGGCATCAGTGATCATCTTCTGGACAACAGTCAAGTCAGCAGTCTTCCCCATGATTGTGGTTGTGTGTACTGAACTAGACCGAGAGATACACTGTGTTCATACTGTTTTACTCAAACTCGAAATGAAATATTCTAATATTTTGAGATGGGGTTTTTTTATGTTTTTGTACTGTATGCCATACTGATTAAAATTAAAATAGAAAAATACTTGAAACATTTTAGTTTATGTGTAATGAGTCTATAATATATAACATTTTCACTTTCTTAAATAACTGATGGAAAATATTGAACTTTTTCACAATATTCTAATTTTTTGAGATGCACTAGTAGAGTGCTCAGTGTAAATGAGTGCACCCCCTTTGAAAAGTAACATTTTAAACAATATCTCAATGAACACAAACAATTTCCAAAATGTTGAAAAGACAAAGTTTAATATAACATCTGTTTAACATAACGGGAAAAATTAAGGTTAATAATATAATTTAGATTACACATTTTTCAGTTTTACTCAAATTAGGGTGGTGCAAAAATGAGTACACCCCACAACAAAAACTACTACATCTAGTATTTTGTATGGCCTCCATGATTTTTAATGACAGCACCAAGTCTTCTAGGCATGGAATGAACAAGTTGGCAACATTTTGCAACATCAATCTTTTTCCATTCTTCAACAACGACCTCTTTTAGTGACTGGATGCTGGATGGAGAGCGATGCTCAACTCGTCTCTTCAGAATTCCCTATAGGTGTTCGATTGGGTTCAGATCAGGAGACATACTTGGCCACTGAATCACTTTCACCCTGTTCTTCTTCAGAAATCCAACAGTGGCCTTAGATGTGTGTTTAGGATCATTGTCATGTTGGAAAAGTGCATGATGACCAAGGGCATGGAGTGATGGTAGCATCTTCTCTTTCAGTATGGAGCAATACATCTGTGAATTCATGATGCCATCAATGAAATGCAGCTCCCCGACACCAGCAGCACTCATGCAGCCCCACATAAGGACACTGCCACCACCATGTTTCACTGTAGGCACCAGGCATTTTTCTTTGTATTCCTCACCTTTGCGACGCCATCAGTTCCAAAAACATTTATCTTGGTCTCATCACTCCAGAGTATAGAGCCCCAGTAGTCTTCATCTTTGTCAGCACGGGCCCTGGCAAACTCTAGGCGGGCTTTTTTATGCCTGGGCTTTAGGAGAGGCTTCTTTCGTGGACGGCATCCATGCATGCCGTTCCTCTGCAGTGTACGCCGTATTGTGTCACGGGAAATAGTCACCCCAGTTTGGCTTTCTACTTCTTTAGATAACTGCAGTGAACTTGCATGCCAATTTTCTTCAACCCTTCTCATCAGAAGATGCTCCTGTCGAGGTGTTAACTTCCGTGGACGACCTGGACGTCTCTGTGAGATGGTTGCAGTTCCATCTTTCTTAAATTTGTGTACCACTTTTGCTACAGTACTCTGACTGATAAGTAAAGCTTTGCTGATCTTCTTGTAGCCTTCACCTTTGTGGTGTAAAGAAATTATTTTCTTTGGGGAATTCTGAAGAGACAAGTTGAGCATCACTCTCCATCCAGCATCCAGTCACTAAAAGAGGTCGTTGTTGAAAAATGGAAAAAGATTGATGTTGCAAAATGTCACCAACTTGTTCATTCCATGCCTAGAAGACTTGGTGCTGTCATTAAAAATCATGGAGGCCATACAAAGTACTAGATGTAGTAGTTTTTGTTGTGGGGTGTACTCATTTTTGCACCACCCTAATTTGAGTAAAACTGAAAAATGTGTAATCCAAGTTTATATTATTAACCTTACTTTCACGTTAGAAGTTAAACAGATGTTATATTAAACTTTGTCTCATCAACATTTTGGAAATTGGTTGTGTTCATTGAGATTTTGTTTAAAATGTTACTTTTCAAAGGGGGTGTACTCATTTACGCTGAGCACTTTATATATATATATATATATATATATATATATATATATATATAAAAACTGTATATCCATGGTGCAGCAATAGTTTAAAACAAGAGGACTGTCGTCTTCTTTCGGCTGCTCCTGTTACGGGTCGCAACAGTGGATCATCATGATCCGCATATTTGATTTGGCATAGGCTTTTACACCGGATGCCCTTCCTGATGCAATCCTCCCCAATCTATCTGGGATAAGGACCAGCAGTAAATATGTATGCACTGGCTTGTACAACCCCAGCAGCTGGGTGCTTAGTTTAAAACAGTAGATTAAAATAGTGAAATAAAATAGCCATAAAACAATTTAAAATAAGCTCAAAAACCTTTTTTTTTCCCGAAACGTCACATCTTACAGTACATTTGATCAAAAAATTATTTATAAGATTATTAAAATCAACTTTATTTACAAGGTATCTTTCACATTAAAAAAAAAAAAAAAAGTAGTGTTTTATAATATAAATAAATATAACCCTGAATCAGAAAATTTGGGACAGTCTGGAATATGCAAATAAATAAAAAGCAGTGATTTCTAAATTGACTTTGACTTGTCCTGGACTGGCACGCTGCGTCTCACACGCTCGTGAAATGGAGGAGCTGAATCTGATCCGGTTGACGGTAGAGGAGATCGGTGATTAAAAAGTCGGGCAAAGAATTTGATGGAATAAAAAAGGAGACGCTGAGTGAGACATCATCTGCAAGTCTTTGACTTGACAAGTCATTACAGACAGAATAAGCCGAAGATATTTTGTTTTGTTGGTCAACTTCATTTCAGTTGTTAATGTTCATCCGTTCCTGTGTTGCAGACCTGTAACACATTCCAAAAACGTCGGGACGGGGCAATTCTGGGCAAGTAACGAGGTGCAACAATCAAATAACGATGTGATTTGAAAGCAAAGACGGGCTGTGGCTCTCCAGTTTGTCAACAAATGTGTGAGGAAATGCTGAAAATGTTCATTGAAATGTTTAAAAACAACGTTCCTCAGGGAAAGACAGGAAGGGTTTGGATATTTCACCCTCTACGGTGCATGATATCTTTAAACGATTCAAGGAATCTGGAGGAATTCCAGTGCGGAAAGGACAAGGGCCCAAGCCTAATCTGAACACCTGTGATCTCTGATCCCTCGGACGGCACTGCATCAAGAACCGTCATTCATCTATAGCTGAGAGAACCGCATGGTCAGGCTCGAAACATCTTTTAAGTGTTGTGAGAAGGAATGGCAACGTTACAAAGTGGTACATGTTTTACCATACCAATTTTGCTTTATGGTCATGAGCTTTGGGTAATGACCGAAAGGACAAGATCGCGGATACAAGCAGCCGAAATGAGTTTCCTTCGCAGGGTGGCTGGGCGCTCCCTTAGAGATAGGGTGAGAAGCACAGTCACTCGGGAGGAGCTCGGAGTAGAGCCGCTGCTGCTCCACATCGAGAGGAATCAGCTGAGGTGGCTCGGGCATCTTTTTCGGATGCCTCCTGGACGCCTCCCTCGGGAGGTGTTCCAGGCATGTCCCCCTGGGAGGAGGCCCCGGGGAAGACCCAGGACACGCTGGAGGGACTATGTCTCTCGGCTGGCCTGGGAACGCCTCGGTGTTCTTCCCGAGGAGCTGGCCGAGGTGTCTGGGGAAAGGGAAGTTTGGGCTTCCCTGCTTAGACTGCTGCCTCTGCGACCCAGTCCCGGATAAAGCGGAAGAAGACGAGAATTTTGCTTTAAATACATTTTAAAGGGATAAATACAGTGAGAGTAAAAAGTATTTGATCCCTTGCTGATTTTGTTGGTTTGCCCACTAATAAAGACATGATCATTGAGGGAAATAAGTATTTGATCCCCTAGTATGCATTAGGAGTTCTGGCTTTCACAGACCAGTCAGACACTCCCAATCAACTTGTTACCTGAATTGAAGACGCCTGTTCTAACTAATCACCTGTATGAAAGACACCTGTTCACAGAATCAGACAATCAGACAGATTCCAAACTCTCCAACATGGGTAAGACCAAAGAACTCTCTCAGGACCTCAGAGACAGGATTGTTGACCTGCACAAATCCGGAATGGGCTGCAAAAGCATTAGCAAGATGCTGGGTATTAAAGTAACAATCATTGGTGCAATTGTGAGAAAATTTAAGAAGTATAACATGACCATCAATAGACCTCGGTCTGGTGCTCCACAGATGATTTCACCTCGTGGGGTGGCAATGATCATGAAAACTGTGAGAAATTGGCCTGCAACCACACAGCGGGAGTTAGTGAATGACCTCAAGGCAGCTGGGACCACAGTCACCAGGAAAACAATTGGCAACGCTTTGCGCCGCAATGGATTAAAATCCTGCAGTGCCCGAAAGGTACCCCTGCTTAAGAAGGCACATGTGGAGGCCCGCCTAAAGTATGCCAATGATCATCTCAAAGATGTACAAAGTGATTGGGAGAAGGTTCTGTGGTCAGACGAGACCAAAATTGAACTATTTGGCCTAAACTCTACTCGTCATGTGTGGAGGAAGAAAAATGCTGCCTATGACCCCAGGAACACTGTGCCCACCGTCAAGCATGGAAGTGGAAGCATTATGTTTTGGGGGTGTTTCTCTGCCAAGGGCACAGGGCTACTTCACCGCAACAGTGGGAAGATGGATGGAGCCATGTACCGTGCAGTCCTGAGGGACAACCTCCTCCCCTCTGCCAGGAAGTTGAAAATGGGCCGTGGTTGGGTCTTCCAACATGACAACGACCCGAAGCATACAGCAAAGGCAACAAAGGAGTGGCTCAAGAAGAACCACATTAAGGTCATGGAGTGGCCCAGCCAGTCTCCGGACCTCAATCCAATCGAAAATCTATGGAGGGAGCTGAAGGTCCGAGTTGCCAAGCGACAGCCCACCAACCTTAATGATTTAGAGAGGATCTGCAAAGAAGTGTGGGCCAAAATTCCCCCTGATGTGTGTGCTAACCTTGTGGTTAACTACAACAAACGTTTGTCCGCTGTGCTTGCAAACAAAGGCTTTGCCACCAAGTATTAAGTGCTTTTGGCTAGAGGGATCAAATCCTTATTTCCCTCAATGAAATACAAATCAATTAAAATATATTCTTTCAAGTTATTTTCTGGATTTTCGTTTTGATATTCTGTCTCTCCATGTTAGAATACATCTACCGTTAAAAGTATAGAATGATCATGTCTTTATTAGTGGGCAAACCAACAAAATCAGCAAGGGATCAAATACTTTTTACCCTCACTGTACATTTATTAAGAATAAAATTAGCTCAGCTGTTTGAAGTCTTTTCTATAAAACTGCTTTGTGACAATGTCCGTTGTTAAAAGCGCCATACCAAAACTGATTTGACTTAAATGTGTTGCAAGAACTCAAATATCAATTCATTAAAATCAGGGCTTTGAACCGGTTCAAGGAACGAAAACGAAAACCAGGAACTTTTTCTATTTCATATGGAACAGAAACGAAACCAGAAACTTTATTATTTTTTATGTTCCGGAACAGAAACGCTTATTAAAAATAATGGTAACCGGTTAATACTGGTTTTTATTTCGTTCCTCAAAGTTTCCGTAGCCTACAAATAAAAAAAAGTTATTCTTCTCCTGCGCAAGTTTCTATGACCCGCTGGGATTCACTTCCTGTGTGACGTTCGCTGACTGAATGGAGAGAGCGGGAGGGTGGACTACTATCACGTCTCCACATCTTAAATAAGAGGTAAATATTGCAGTCTATCGTTATTCAAAAACGTCAATTTCAAACACGATATCAATATATTTGTCCACGTTAATGAGAGGCTCGTGAACATTTAAATGACGTTAACCTCTGTTAGCCTATCAATGCATAGGGCCTGACTAGTGTTTGGTAACACACTAAACGAATTATCTTTCATTTTTGGCACTTTTTCTGTTTGTGTAGATGGGAAGACATACTGAGAATCCAAATCGCCAACATTTTAAAAATAATTGTTTTGAATTATTTCTTGTCTTATTTAATGAAGGTTGTAATAGAATTAGCCTACATTTGGCTTAAGCTGGATGAGACCGAGACATAATTTTATAGCCATTTGTTAAACAGCTGACAGGGAACGTAATTAACCGTTCCGGGAACGAAATTTTTTTGTTCTAACCGGTTCGGGAACGTCTATTTAATGGTGGAACCCAAAACCGGAAACGTTAAAATTCCGTTTCTGTTCGGAACGAACCAATAGGAAAAAAATTCTGGTTCAAAGCCCTGATTAAAATTCACGAGGGAAAACAAATAATGTGCTGTTGTGTTTCTTTGAGTACAATACAGGTCCAAGATTATTTACAAATCGTTGTTTTCAGTTTTAATTTCAATTTGAACAATCATGATTAAATAACGAGGCATACAATACTATATATAAAAACATCTAGGAATTAAAGTAGTGCCAGTTATTGATTTATTATTTATTTAATAAAAACAGTATTGCTTAATGTCAACATAGCTTGAAGTATTATATCAAGATTTTAGGCAAACTCTAACAGTGTGGTTTGTTTAAAATAATTATTTGCATTAAAGGTCCCATGGCATGGTGGTTTGTTGATGCTTTAAACGGGCTCGTGGAGGTTTCCGGATGTTATATCCGCAGCCTTTCTCGAAATGAACCCTCGGCACGTAGATATAGCCTCCTGGGAGAAAGCCCCATTTCAGCGCTTTTCCCAGTGCGTCGTTTTGCTAATGAGAAGCAGGAGGCGGGGAAGGGTAGACGGTGGGGGCGGGTCTTATCATTAATATTCATGACATGTAAACGTGTTACCTCTGATTGGCTAACAGCACTGTGACGCTACCTCCAGTGGGTCAGAACAAGCGGATGTGGGTGTCTTACTATGGCGAGAGAGAAGGAACAAACCGTGAAGGGAAAAATACCGCGCGCTGACGTCATTAAGGTGCGACGCGAGGAAATAAAATAAATTCAACAAATGTTTGGGTTTTTACTGAAGAAACAAACAAATAAAATGAACGAGTGACTTAAAAAAAAGAATGTGGGCGTCTTTGTAAAAACTGTTTTGATTGGCTATTATAACAGAGCATGCTGCATGCTTTTTGGTTTTGTAGCGCAGAGTACCTGGCTAACTGCAGGAAGCGGTTAGCTGCACAGCTAATGTAGCCATTGCAAGGCTAACGCACCGATTTTAAAACACGGCAAAACGACTTAACAGTTATACAGTTACTTGTTCGGTGTTTGAGGCTGATGCGGCAGGGATGCTTGGTACGGACCCAGGCTTCAGTGACAGTTGATGTGCAAAACCTGCCCTGTACTGTCCCAAGTTGTGGAAACATTCATCAGGAAAATGCTTCCGACAAACATACACCGTCTTAGGCAGACTCGACGGCGTATTATTGAAGTAAATAAAATTAAGCCACTGCGTCTTCAGGGGCTCTCCCGTCGGCAGTAAAAACAGACTCCTTTCTGTGTTGTCACATCCATGTACAGCGCAATTTCCATGTTTGGTGGCAACTTTTGAGCTGGGCGGGCAATCCATACAGTGGGTGGGAATCCAGAGGGGGGGCGTGGGGATCATCTGCCTTGCTGACGTAGTAAAGGGAAGAGTTTATCAACGCGCCGTTTTGACGCGCCATTGTCAAACGTTGGGCATAGTTTGGTTTACACATTATGAAATTTCTAGCCACTGGGGTGACTTAAGAAGGTCAGAGGAACTCATTTTAACGTTAAAAAACCTCAGAAAGTGAAAATTTCATGCCATGGGACCTTTAATTTAATTCGGTTCACGCGCGATACAATAATTACTAGGTATAAAATTAACATGGACATTTCCTAAGAGAGAACAGGTGACTGCGGTCGAATTTATATACTAAATTTAAATGGTGTGAAATTCATTTTATTTATTGTAATAAATAAATAAGCATAGAATTCAGACATGCTGTGGCCAAAAAGGGTTGTGTGGGAGGGAATTTTTATTTTTTTTAAAGATAAAACAAAAAATAAATGAAAGCTGTGTAACGGGGCGTGAGCAGGCGAGCTCCTCACCTTGAGCTGCAGCTCCTTGTATCTCTTGGACATGCGGATGAGGAGCTTCTGGTCGTTGATGGTGGCCGGATGGAGCTGGTAGTACTGCACCATGGCCTGGGCCGCCTCCACGTACGCCATCTCCAGGAAAGCCTGCAAAGGAAAATTAGCAACACACAAAATATGTCAAAGGATTAACGCAACAGATCTCTGGGGCGTGTCGGTTTTCCCAGCAATGTAAATCTTGAGGACAGTTACAAGGCTGGACTGGCACACTGCATCTCACACGCTCGTGAAATGGAGGAGCTGAATCTGATCCGGTTGACGGTAGAGGAGATCGGTGATTAAAAAGTCGAGTAAAGAATTTGATGGAATAAAAAAGGAGACGCTGAGTGAGACATCATCTGCAACAGAAAGCATGTCACATGGCGTTCCTGTCTGTTTCAACCTGAGCCAGTCCGGGACACTCGAACCCGGGGGAGACAACCAACAACAAACCGGTGGATAAGACTATAATCATGTACAACACTGAGACAACAGGCTGAATTTAAATAAAAACAAACAAACAAACAATAATAATTTATGCAATTAATGATATTATGACAGAATAAATTTTTAAAAATAAAACAAAATTGGAGAGATAAAATATAACGTTATATTTGCTGTGAAACTGATCTCAGTTTTAACATCCAAACTGATTACAAATACAGCTAACTATCATATAGCTAACATCGACAGAATATACAGCTAATGATTTTTTTTTTTTTACTGTTTCTAGAATTATTCCATCCATCTCCATCATATAGCTAGCGGCACGGTGGTGTAGTGGTTAGCACTGTTGCGTCACAGCAAGAAGGTCCGGGTTCGAGCCCCGTGGCCGGCGAGGGCCTTTCTGTGCGGAGTTTGCATGTTCTCCCCGTGTCCGCGTGGGTTTCCTCCGGGTGCTCCGGTTTCCCCCACAGTCCAAAGACATGCAGGTTAGGTTAACTGGTGACTCTAAATTGACCGTAGGTGTGAATGTGAGTGTGAATGGTTGTCTGTGTCTATGTGTCAGCCCTGTGATGACCTGGCGTGTCCAGGGTGTACCCCGGCAGATTCTACCGTAACTGGATCCATTAACCACTTGCCCACGAAATAAGAAATTTTTCTCGTCCTTTTTTCAGTGAGGTAATATTTTCAAGATTGAAAATATGGTATTTGGTCTTCTAAAACAGCACGTCATTTAAAAATACACTGAGTATATCAATAAAAGATTTTTAAAGAATAAAGTTCTATTTCTTTGACATATCTGACAGACATAACTCCCATTTTAAAAATCCCTTTCATTATCCCTGTTGCTATCGTCAGTGAATTTCTGTCAGATGACCTGACGATAGACTCGGCCATTATGGATCTTTGGTAGTTATCGTGTGGAAGCAGGCTTTATCATTTTTGGGTGCCAACAGATAGAGTTGAAATAGATCAACAGCGAAAAAACTATCTCGTTCACGAGAGAAGCCCACAGTTATTTTTTAAAAAATGCTATCGTCAGTCTGTCAGTCGAATGCACCTGACGATAGCAAAATTCAAGCCCTCGCCACGCACATGTTGACTGACGCAAAGAGGAAATTCTACTGCGCGAGAGTTTTGTGACAGCAGACATTTACTTCCGGGCAAGACTTGGAGTTCTGACAGCTAGATTTCATCAAATAAATCAAGGTAAGATTTTCTGTCAGCTATCCTGACGATAGAAATTTCTGACGATAGAAACATTGAGAATTAGTGCTGTCAAAAATGTCGCGTTATTAACGCGTTAACTTGACTCAATTTTAACGGCGATAATTTTTTTATCGCGAGATTAACGCTCTGTGACATGATGTAGGTTTTTCATAAGCTTTTGAAACTGCCAGGAACTTGGAACAGAGACTTTGCTTAGAAAACCGATAGCAGCTAGCCACACCCCGCACAGCCAGAGTCCTCTGTCCTCCTCCCTCAAAGAACCAGCGCGGGCAGGGCGTGCTAGTAGAGATGGGATTTATGGCTCTTTGATGGGATCCGCATCTTTGTGATCCGTTCTTTGAAAAGAGCCGTTCAAAAGACTGGCTCATTTGGCTCTTTTTAAATATTTATTCAGTTTTAAGAAGACAGCGTCTAAAGAAGCCAGATCCCTCTGAACTGTAAACTCAATGCTATCCCAGAAATCCTTCCTGTAATATGCAAATTTGGCCGCCTCTGATTGGACAGCGCGACGCATCAACAGGCAGAAAGTGTAAAAGTACAAAATGTGTTAAGTGAGCTGAAACAGTAAAGATCAGATTCAATGCAATATTTATCAACGAACAACTTAAAGTTAATATAATAGTGTACTTTATATTATAATCAAGCATGTCAAGCCTACCGTCACTGTGTAACCTGTCTCTCTGATTAGAGACTAACTCAAGCAGTAGATCACTTCACTCATGGTTCTCTTGTTAGCCTCGGGACGAAGAGCCACGGTGCTCGGCTTAGGTTTCAGTTTGCAGTGGCTGTGTCAAGACGTGTTATGCTTTGCAATAAGAAAAACATTGGTACAAAGCAAGCCCATTCACTTTTTTATGCTGGTAAGAGAATTACAATGGTTTTTCGTGTGACAAAAATGTGCGATTAAATTGCGATTAATCGCGAGTTAACTATGACAGTCGCGACATTAATCGCGATTAAATATTTTAATCGCTTGACAGCACTATTGAGAATATATTTGTGCATTCATATTTAAATTTTTCTGGAGGAAAACTATCGTAAGTCGAGATAAATCAGAGCCACTTGCGACCCTTTCGGCCGACAGGCCATTTCAATGTGTTATTTCCCCGCGAAAGTGACACAGTCGTGTCTATCGTCGCTGTTCTGACAATTATTGTTGATATTTCAACTTTGAAAATAAATTTTATCATTTTTATTTCAATATTTGGTTCTAGTGATGAGGTATTTAATATTATTACTAAATTTGTCAGATTAATAATGTAAGAAACAGTTTTGTTGCTATTGTCATCTAGAGTGTCTGTCAGAATATGATGGTAGACGTTAGTTTGTCGGTCAGATTTTGATGATAGAAACCGATGTGTTTCTGTTGTCATTTAGCATGTCGGTCATGTCAGGCTTTTATTAATTAGTTACCAGGACTACTGTCCTAAAATTTACTGTGAATGTCCAAGACCCCAAATGCTACTAGAAAAACTTAATAGAATGATCAAAATAATCAATTCAGCAATTTAAGGAGATGGGACTTAACTGGCCTCCGTTATGGTAGAATCTGCCCCCCGCCTTTCGCCCGTAGTCAGCTGGGATGGGCTCCAGCTTGCCTGCGACCCTGAAGAACAGGATAAAGCGGCTGCAGATAACGGATGGATGGATTTTTGTGTGTATATTGTATCCTTGGCTTGTTCTTGGGATTTTTTAAATTCTATTGTACCGTGTGTCTTTTTCTTTTCGCATGTCTGATCACTTGCTGTTTTAACAATTCCCCAGCTTGGGATCAATAAAGTAAAATCAATCAATCTCTCCATCTCTCTATCTATCAGTGCTCAGAGGCGTCCCAGATGGCAGTGGTATCGTACCTGGTGTGTGGAGCGCATGAGGATGTAGTTGGTGACTTTGCCGAAGGGCAGGCCCAGGTTAATGACATCGTTCTCGGTGCAGCTGCCCTCTAGGAGGTTACAGATGTGGACGACGCGCCCAGGTCCCGGCTTTCGTGGCACAAACTGAAGAAAAGAAGAAACTCCATAATCACGTTCATAATCACTGCAGCGTTATCTGTGCTACAGAAAAACTAACGGCCGCTGCCGTATTAAATCATCATAATTATGTTCTGGCTGCACTGTGGTTTTGCAGGTCACATGACTGGAACAATGTGATTTCAGAGATTTATCCTCACATCTGGATTCTGGAAAATCTGGAGTGCCAACATGAGGTTAGGCGATATCATGTGTTAATAAACATAACTAACGCTGGAAGTGTATCCTGGGGTGTGTGACATGCTTTTACTGTGTTCCGACATACGATACGCCAAAATCTGACACGCTGACATCAGGTGTTGTTCCTAAAAGGAAGAAAGGAAGGAAAGATATGTACAACACGAGAGAAAAAAAATGTACAACACAAAAAAGAAAAGAAAGAAATGTACATTACAAGAAAGAAAGGACAAGAAATAAATGCACAACAAAAGAACAAAAGAAAGAATTGTGCACCTCAAGAAAGAAAGAAAATGAACAAAAAAGAAATGGAGGAAGCAAGATGAAAAAAATAAAATAAAATGCGTGCTATATTTTATAAACGTACAAAAAACACAACAGTTTGTAACGGTGTTAATCCATCCATCGTGCTCTCGCCTACACATGCAGCTTGTGTGGAGAAACACACATCCACACACACGACACCAACAGTGTTAATTCATGCTCGAACCCTGACTCTCTTGTGACCGAGTCCCAGCCTGAGAGCTGAGGCCCTGTAACCTGAACACCATCCTCATCTCACACACTGTAACCTTAACACCGTCCTCATCTCTCACACTGTAACCTTAACACCGTCCTCATCTCTCACACTGTAACCTTAACACCGTCCTCATCTCTCACACTGTAACCTTAACACCGTCCTCATCTCTCACACTGTAACCTGAACACCATCCTCATCTCACACACTGTAACCTTAACACCGTCCTCATCTCTCACACTGTAACCTTAACACCGTCCTCATCTCACACACTGTAACTTTAACACCGTCCTCATCTCTCACACTGTAACCTGAACACCGTCCTCATCTCACACACTGTAACCTTAACACCGTCCTCATCTCTCACACTGTAACCTCAACACCGTCCTCATCACTCTCACAAACCTCAACACCGTCCTCATCTCTCACACACTGTAACCTTAACACCGTCCTCATCTCTCACACTGTAACCTCAACACCGTCATCACTCTCACAAACCTCTACACCGTCCTCATCTCTCACACACTGTAACCTGAACACCGTCCTCATCTCTCACACACTGTAACCTTAACACCGTCCTCATCACTCTCACAAACCTCAACACCGTCCTCATCTCTCACACACTGTAACCTTAACACCATCCTCATCACTCACACTGTAACCTTAACACCGTCCTCATCACTCACACTGTAACCTTAACACCGTCCTCATCACTCACACTGTAACCTTAACACCGTCCTCATCTCTCACACTGTAACCTTAACACCGTCTTCATCACTCACACTGTAACCTTAACACCGTCCTCATCTCTCACACTGTAACCTTAACACCGTCCTCATCTCTCACACTGTAACCTTAACACCGTCTTCATCACTCACACTGTAACCTCAACACCGTCCTCATCTCTCACACACTAACCTTAACACCGTCCTCATCTCTCACACAGTAACCTTAACACCGTCCTCATCTCTCACACACTGTAACCTTAACACCGTCCTCATCACTCACACTGTAACCTCAACACCGTCCTCATCACTCACACTGTAACCTCAACACCGTCCTCATCACTCTCACACTAACCTCAACACCATCCTCATCTCTCACACTAACCTTAACACCGTCCTCATCTCTCACACTGTAACCTTAACACCGTCCTCATCACTCTCACACTAACCTTAACACCGTCCTCATCTCTCACACACTAACCTTAACACCGTCCTCATCACTCTCACACTAACCTTAACACCGTCCTCATCACTCACACTGTAACCTTAACACCGTCCTCATCTCTCACACACTGTAAGCTTAACACCGTCCTCATCTCTCACACTGTAACCTTAACACCGTCCTCATCACTCTCACACTAACCTCAACACCGTCCTCATCTCTCACACTAACCTTAACACCGTCCTCATCTCTCACACTGTAACCTCAACACCGTCCTCATCTCTCACACACTAACCTTAACACCGTCCTCATCTCTCACACAGTAACCTTAACACCGTCCTCATCTCTCACACACTGTAACCTCAACACCATCCTCATCACTCTCACACTAACCTCAACACCGTCCTCATCTCTCACACTAACCTTAACACCGTCCTCATCTCTCACACTGTAACCTTAACACCGTCCTCATCTCTCACACTGTAACCTTAACACCGTCCTCATCACTCTCACACTAACCTTAACACCGTCCTCATCACTCTCACACTAACCTTAACACCGTCCTCATCTCTCACACTGTAACCTTAACACTGTCCTCATCTCTCACACTAACCTTAACACCATCCTCATCACTCACACTGTAACCTTAACACCGTCCTCATCACTCACACTGTAACCTTAACACCGTCCTCATCTCTCACACTGTAACCTTAACACTGTCCTGATCTCTCACACACTGTAACCTTAACACCGTCCTCATCACTCACACTGTAACCTTAACACCTTCCTCATCTCTCACACTGTAACCTTAACACCGTCCTCATCACTCTCACAGTAACCTTAACACCGTCCTCATCTCTCACACACTGTAACCTTAACACCGTCCTCATCTCTCACACTGTAACCTTAACACCGTCCTCATCTCTCACACTGTAACCTTAACACCGTCCTCATCTCTCACACTAACCTTAACACCGTCCTCATCTCTCACACTGTAACAACACCGTCCTCATCTCTCACACACTGTAACCTTAACACAGTCCTCATCTCTCACACTGTAACCTTAACACCGTCCTCATCTCTCACACTGTAACCTTAACACCGTCCTCATCTCTCACACTGTAACCTTAACACCGTCCTCATCTCTCACACTGTAACCTCAACACCGTCCTCATCTCTCACACACTGTAACCTTAACACCGTCCTCATCTCTCACACTGTAACCTTAACACCGTCCTCATCTCTCACACTGTAATCTTAACACCGTCCTCATCTCTTACACTAACCTTAACACCGTCCTCATCACTTACACTGTAACCTTAACACCGTCCTCATCTCTCACACTGTAACCTTAACACCGTCCTCATCACTCACACTAACCTTAACACCGTCCTCATCTCTCACACACTGTAACCTTAACACCGTCCTCATCTCACACACTGTAACCTTAACACCGTCCTCATCTCTCACACTAACCTTAACACCGTCCTCATCTCTCACACTGTAACCTTAACACCGTCCTCATCACTCACACTGTAACCTTAACACTGTCCTCATCACTCACACTAACCTTAACACCGTCCTCATCTCTCACACACTGTAACCTTAACACCGTCCTCATCTCACACACTGTAACTTTAACACCGTCCTCATCTCTCACACTGTAACCTTAACACCGTCCTCATCTCTCACACACTAACCTTAACACCGTCCTCATCTCTCACACACTAACCTTAACACCGTCCTCATCTCTCACACTGTAACCTTAACACCGTCCTCATCACTCTCACACTAACCTTAACACCGTCCTCATCTCTCACACTGTAACCTTAACACTGTCCTCATCACTCACACTGTAACCTTAACACCATCCTCATCTCTCACACACTGTAACCTTAACACCGTCCTCATCACTCACACTGTAACGTTAACACCGTCCTCATCTCTCACATTAACCTTAACACCGTCCTCATCACTCACACTGTAACCTTAACACCGTCCTCATCTCTCACACTGTAACCTTAACACCATCCTCATCTCTCACACATTAACCTTAACACCATCCTCATCTCTCACATTGAAACCTTAACACCATCCTCATCACTCGCACTGTAACCTTAACACCGTCCTCATCACTCACACTGTAACCTTAACACTGCCCTCATCACTCTCACACTAACCTTAACACCATCCTCATCTCTCACACACTGTAACCTTAACACCGTCCTCATCACTCTCACACTAACCTTAACACCGTCCTCATCTCTCACACTAACCTTAACACCGTCCTCATCTCTCACACTGTAACCTTAACACCATCCTCATCTCTCACACACTAACCTTAACACCGTCCTCATCTCTCACACTGTAACCTTAACACCATCCTCATCTCTCACACACTAACCTTAACACCGTCCTCATCTCTCACACACTAACCTTAACACCGTCCTCATCTCTCACACTGTAACCTTAACACCGTCCTCATCACTCTCACACTAACCATAACACCGTCCTCATCTCTCACACTGTA
This sequence comes from Neoarius graeffei, assembly GCF_027579695.1. Lineage (NCBI taxonomy): Eukaryota > Metazoa > Chordata > Actinopteri > Siluriformes > Ariidae > Neoarius > Neoarius graeffei. Next base: position 8,119,341 of record NC_083595.1, read on the forward strand.
ACCTTAACACCGTCCTCATCACTCACACTATAACCTTAACACCATCCTCATCTCTCACACACTGTAACCTTAACACCGTCCTCATCACTCACACTGTAACGTTAACACCGTCCTCATCTTTCACACTGTAACCTTAACACCGTCCTCATCTCTCACATTAACCTTAACACCGTCCTCATCACTCACACTGTAACCTTAACACCGTCCTCATCACTCACACTGTAACCTTAACACCGTCCTCATCTCTCACACACTGTAACCTTAACACCATCCTCATCTCTCACATTGAAACCTTAACACCGTCCTCATCACTCGCACTGTAACCTTAACACCGTCCTCATCACTCACACTGTAACCTTAACACTGCCCTCATCACTCTCACACTAACCTTAACACCATCCTCATCTCTCACACACTAACCTTAACACCGTCCTCATCACTCACACTAACCTTAACACCGTCCTCATCTCTCACACACTGTAACCTTAACACCGTCCTCATCTCACACACTAACCTTAACACCGTCCTCATCACTCACACTGTAACCTTAACACCGTCCTCATCTCTCACACACTAACCTTAACACCGTCCTCATCTCTCACACTGTAACCTTAACACCGTCCTCATCTCTCACACACTGTAACCTTAACACCGTCCTCATCTCTCACACACTGTAACCTTAACACCGTCCTCATCACTCACACTGTAACCTTAACACTATCCTCTCACCGTTCACAGACTGTAACCACTCACACACTAACCTTAACACCATCCTCTCACACACCAACACCGTCCTCTCTCTGCTCACACACCAACCTCAATACTGTCCTCTCACACACTGTAACAACACCGTCCTTTCTCTGCTCACACACTGTAACCTTAACACTGTCCTCTCTCTGCTCACACACTAACCTTAATGCTGTCCTCTCACACACTGTAACCTTACCACTGTCCTCTCACCACTCACACACTCCAACTCTAATTGCTGAGATGTGCCATAGTTCAGAGTGTGTGTGTGTGTGTGTGTGTGTGTGTGTGTGTGATTGACAGGAGTGTGTGCTGAAGCTGGTACATGTGACTGCAGGTTCAAATGGCCCTTTTCCACTGCATGGTACCAGCTCAACTTGACTCGACTTTTTTGGTTTTCCATCAGGCCAAAGTTGTGTCTAGGACCTGGGAACCGGTACTTTTTTGGCATCACCTCCGTTGAGATTTCAAGAAAGCTGAGGCAATACCAAAAAGTGATGTGAAAACACTGCAGACTAGTGACTGGTCAAAGAGAATCGTATTACTGTGTCATCATTGTGCGAAACAGGAAGTCCTGATCAAACCCTCCACTTTTAAATAACATTAATTTTTTAACATTGATAGAGCGGCGGCTACAATTATCGACAGTCCATAATTATCAACACCTTTTCAGATTTACCAATAAAAAACAAATTTTACAAAGGTAAGTTTCAGTTCCAACAGTTATTATTGGTTAATTAATCAACCTGAAGACCCCCCACCCTTTGATCTTGTCATATGATGACACAGCTCATTACTTGAGATGGAATTTTTTTTAGCACGATCAGCAATTTTTCGGAAAACTCTGACGTCATCATCGCAGGTAAGCATGGTGGAAAGATCATGGACATGTTTTTACTGATCAAATTCACTGATATTTCATGATCTCCTCATTGAAACCTACTTTGTTTCTTACTCTCTCATGTGACAGTCGCCATTTTGTATCTAAATGCGCGTTTGAGAAGTCACGTGCGTGAGGCGTCGATAATAGTGATCACTTTCACCGGTGTCCACCATTATCGACACCCTGTGGGATTAAGGGACATTTACAACTGTTATTGTTGAAGCAGATGAAGTACTTTAAAAAAAATAAAAGTGCTGTGATTTATAATAATTGTTTTTTTTCTGATCCATAACAGAATGGAATGTTTATAGAGTGTTTGGAATCCGATTGCAATAAATAGAATTAGACCAGAATTAAATTCCTAGCAGATAAAAAATTACACGCTTGAAATATTCAGATTTTCCGATTCCATTCAGAAAATATGTTTTTGCAGTTTGTTGTAAATATCGACCACATATTACAATATCAGTAGACATTTTATATTTTGGTTCGAGGAATGACATGCGACCTTTGACCTGGATGTTCATGTGGTTACAGTGTCAGTTGCCTGTTGATGTTTATTGGTAAACGACAAAACTAGAAATTAATACAAACAACGACGACGAATGATGAACAAAATGTGATCTACGAAAATACTTAGAAAGTGGAACAAAGATTTTCTGACGCAGGTTAAACATTATCAGTTCATTTGTTTACAAACGTTAGAATTACTTCCTCATTGACGTAAACACCGACATCCATATATTTATATAAAAGATATTTTGGACTAAATATAAGTCTATGGAAAACAAAATTGAAATAAAAACTGTTTTATTAACTTAATACCACATACCGATTATTATTTTATTTATAAATAATCATCTGGATGTCGATAATTGTGGAACAGTGTCACGTGATCTGATACGCCGAGTCATCGGGAATCAACTCTTTTTTTTTTTTTTTTTCCAGTGAAAGTTTGAGTAATTATTCATGCGCAATTTAAGTATTGAAAGTCTTTTCTATTTTTGCAACGGCCAAAAGATCATTAAGGTGTCGATAATTGTAGCTGCCGCTCTAGTGCTGCTTTTTTTTTTGCTGCTTGTAAACAGATGACACTTTTTATGTCACTACTATTACGTCCTAACAGTTTGGACGCAGCTTTTTTTAAGCTGTTTTTGACTAATTGTGGAAACTTCAGCTTGACATAACACTATTTTGGGTATACACACACACACACACACACACACACACACACACACACACGTGTGCAAGTAATAGAAATAATAATAATAATAATAATAATAATAATGTTGCTATGATGACCAGCTGTAGTGGAAAACGAACTGCTGATACCAGAAGTGTGTAGAATCGAGTCAAGTCGAATCGAGCTGGTACCATACAGTGGAAAAGGGCCAAAAGAGTACTTTCAAGAGGCAGTTTCAAGAGGCAGCAAGACGTGCGCGCACGCACACTTGAAATGATTCACCAATAATTATTCATCTAATTTCATTAGATTTGTATTTATGGTTCAAAAGAAAAACATACTGAATCAAATCATGATTCTTGAGTCATTTCATCGGAACTTTATCACCACAGAGGCTGTATTTTATGTGCAATAAAACTAAAACAGTGTAACAGTTTGATACTGCCTGAAATGTCTGACACACATTTACGTTTGAAGAAATCGGTAAACAGACGATTGGAGTCGTTTGAGTTTTCTAAACTAAATGGCTCGAATCACTGAAAAGAATCGTTTTGTTCAAATCTTTGTGCGAAACTGCTTCATGATAATATCACTTTTAACGATAGATATACAAATACAACTGAAGGTGAACTGAATGAATGTCAGTGGTGTAATACCTTCTACTCCCATGTGTGGCTGTGTTTCGCTGTGTATTGGCCATTTCCCCATAATTCTCTGAGCGGCTGTGTATCAGAAGGTCACCATCATAAACAGATTCAGAAATAGAACCCATTAGGCTGTTTATGAATTTACAAGATGACAATAAGCTTCGAGTAGCATACTTCTAAGCCAGGCTAATAAAATATGCTTGCAAGATGGGATGGATCTTTACAAGTTAGCAGGGCAGGCTGTTGAAGTGTCATGTACGACAGGTGAGAGCCGAGGGCCAAGTGGCTTGGAGATCTGTCAGCGTAATGCAGTACGCCTTGTGTGATCAAGACTTGTTTATGAGCTCGCAAATCACAGGGGTTCGCACAGGAAGTCAATCAGAATTAGGTGGAACAGCATGAGGGCGGCCCAGAGACTAAAAAGTAGCTTTAAAAAAAAAAAAATTCATTTTGTTAATAATGTGGACAAAACCAAACATTTCTAAAAGATAAAGATTACAACAAAACCTCCAAGACATTGTGCCACTTTGTGCCAGTTCAAGCTGGACGGTTTCAATTTGTTGAGATGCTTTTCTGCTCACCACGGTTGTAAAGAGTGGTTATTTGAGTTATCGCAGCCTTCGTCTCAGCTTGAACTGCTGCTTGCTGGATTCCCCCCCACATTTTGTTCTTTTGGACCATTCCGTGTAAAACACTCATGTGTGAAAATCCCAGGAGTTTCTGAAATACTCAATCCCGCTTGTTGGGCACCGACAACCACGCCACGATCAAAATCTGACATTTTCTTTCTCATTCTGATGTTCATGAACATTAATTGAAGCTCCTGAATCATGAATCTACGTAAGTTTATGCACTGCACTGCTGACACATGATTGGCTGACTGGATAATTAATCACCGGAGATGCACGCTTTAATAAGAACTTGTTCTTGATTCTAAAATCCCTGTTCTTGGCTGGCAGGACTGGAACCCAATGTGTTCTTCTCTCTCTGTTGCATGCTGAGATGCTTTTCTGCTCACCACGGTTGTAAAGAGTGATTATATGAGTTACTATATCCTTCCGGGCAAAAAAGCTTGAACCAATCTGGCCATTTTCCTCTGACCTCTCTTATCAACAAGGCATTTGTTTCCACCCACAGAACGAACTGTCTGTCTGTCACTCACTCACTGTTTTTTGTTTTTCCGCACCATTCTGCGTAAACTCTAGAGACTGTTGTGTGTGGAAAGCGCAGGAGTTTCTGAAATACCCAAACCAGTCCATCTGGCTCAAACCAACACCCATGCCACAGTGAAAGAAAGAAAGTCACACTTTGAGATCACAGTTTTTCCTCGTTCTGATGTTTGAACGTTAACTGAAGCTCTTGATTTGTATCTGCATGATTTGATGCATTGTGCTGCTGTCGAGGGATCGGCTGATTAGGCCCCGGTCACACCGCCCGAACTTTGCTGGAGCATTCCTTGAACGGTAGGGAGGGGGGGCCGAATTTCGACAACGCTCGTCACCGCGCACAAAATGGGAAAAAAATCGAAAACACGGGCGTTGGCTTAGCGGTGCGCCGCTGAAGCCGGCGTTGCTTTAGCGTTGGTTTAGCGGTAGCGAGCGTTGGTTTAACGGTGACGCGAGCGTTGGTATAGCGGCGTTCTGCACATGCGGGCTTTGGCTCGGCGGGGGTATAAAGTTGGTTTAGCACCAATCATAGCAAGTCTCTCAGCATCCATGGTGATACAGTTTTACTGTAACTTTGAGCAAATTCGATATAGATGAGGTCTGAACTCAACGGCAGCTCGATTCCAAATGAGCTCCTGGTCCATTTCTCCCCGTATTTATAGCCAAATTCTGGTCCCGCTCCGACACCTCTATACCAACGCCAAACCAAAGTTCATCGCCGCCATGGATAGCTGCTTCAACGCCCGACACCGTTCCAGCAACCCCATGTCCGCTCGTAAAACGCTTACAACCACTCCACCGAAGTTTGTGCAATGTTCAATCGCCGCCCGGGCAACGCTGGCGAAGCAGCGGTGGTCCAGCGTTCAAGATTTCTGCGTTGGCCTAGCGGACCCAAGCGTCCACGAACTTGCGTCTAGCGGTGCCAAACTTTGACTGGGCGTTGGTGGAGCGGGGGTGAACTTTGCCGGGGCGGAAAATTGCCCCCTCCTCACCGCTCGCAATATTTTGTGCAGCTCAAAACTTTCGGAGCGGTAGGAGGGCCCCTCGAGAAACATCAGCGGTGGCCGAGCGTACACGGCATTGCTTTAACGGGGGCCAACTTTTGTTAAACAGTGGTGAACGGTTACGAGCGGTGATGAATTTTTTTCACCGCTCCAGGAACGCTCCAGCAAAGTTCGGGCGGTGTGACCGGGGCCTTAGAGAACGGCATCAAACAAAGTATGTTGGTGGATGGATGTACCTAATAAACTGGCCAGAGAGTATAAGTTTGATATTTTTATTTACTGCTCATTTAGTTAAAACTCAAAAGGAGATAAAAATAATATGCTACTATTTATTATAATAATAAATTCTGAAAACTGGAATAATACATTTGAACAAAACAAATAATAATAATTACACAGTTTTACAAGATTCAGTATAAGCATTAAATCGACTGTGTCCAAATGTTACAAAACCACACCATCATGATACCGGTGCGCTCTCAGAAACGTGCATCATTTACCATGATACTAATATTATCCCATCGTGCTGCCCAGGTCTATAAGCTAATTTTGAAAAAAGATCCTCTGTCCGTGTTCCACAAAATGTAATAAAATCAGAATCTGAGATACAGTATCACCGGTATCTTTTCACAAATGGTCCAATCAAATGTGATCTGTGTATGAGCCCCTGCACTCGACACTTCAGCTCCCCACCAAGTGCATGCTATAAAGTATTCTTGGCCCGCTCGCTGTGTTCATGGGGTGTTAAATTGGCTGCAGACCCAACAGGAGCCTTTCTTGTTTGTTTATCTTGCCAGCTACCCGAATGTGTCCTCGTCCCAGTGCGCCAAACCCGAGCCCTCCCTCAGGACGGAAACGCAACTCCTGACTTCCCAAAGCAAAGGCTACACGCTAATGGATAAAGCTCGCCTCTGAATAAAGAAGACTTTAAAATTATTTGAGGAATGAAAAAATGCAACCATGCATCACTGCATCCAAAAACACAGCTAAAATCTGACTCAAATAAATCAAATAAAACAGAGAAAATTTAGAAATTTACAATTATTTTACAGAAATAATTTTAGAAGTATTTATAAAAAAAACATACAAGATGATTGATATAAATGAAGACAATTAAGGTAAAAATGAAATTTTAAAAATATTTAAATAAAATAGCGATATTTTTAGCGATAACTTTGGGTTTTTTTCGCAGTGCGGTTTCCATCAAATCCTGCGCTCTGATTGGCTGGCAAGCGGGCCCGTATCCTACGGTACGGACCCCAGTTATGGACCTCTGGCGACTCGCTCATTCACAACAACGAACATAGTAGAATTTTTTGTCAACATTTATCTTTTTTTTAAATAAGATTTATTTACAAGATTGTCAAAAATCTGATAAATTTCTGCCAGCATTTCTCAAGAGAACAGCATTAATTTTACAGCATGGATAGTGATAACGGCAGTGTTCACAGCGAAAGCGAGTTTTACTACCCTGGGGAAGAAGAAATAAAAGAAAACATTTCAGGAGAAAGCTAAAAACCTCTAAGTTGCTAACACCAAGCAAAAACATGGCTGAATCCTGAATGACTCCTATTTGTATAAATAGGGGACTACATAGGCGGCAAAATGTAGTTTTTTTCCTGCCATGGAAGTGCACTTGTATACCGAGGAGGAAGCCATTTGCATTACAGCCGTGAATGAGGATTCAAAATGGCGGCTGGGCTCGGTTTTCCCTTTCGGGCGCTCTCGTTTTCTGTTAGAATTTGGTAAAGAAAAAAAAAAAATATATTATTTACCAGCTTAAGGTCGGTCCGTATGGTGAAATATCGTGACAGTACTTTCAAGACCTCAGTCACGGTATTTCACGATACGGACCTCCCAGCTGCTAAATAACATACATATATACAAGTACTTGATTTCAAATATTTATTTAAATCATATAAACTTATTTTAGAAAGTCTTTTTGTAATGTAATAAAATCTGATCTACAGATTACACCCTGTTTCCATCAAAGCTTCGTTTTGTGTAAATGACAAAAATATATTTATTTCGGTTTATTGATATATATATATATATATATATATATATATATATATATATATGTATATATATATATGAAGATATTGCAGTGTGTCTGAGCCTGTCAAAAGCCGAGCCATATTTAGCTGCAGTGTGGACAGGTGATCTTTATAGCTGCTAATATAAGCATACGAGCTCCATGTGTGCATGAATGACCAATCAAAACGCTCGTAATTTTAGAATAAATAAATAAATAAATAAATAAAAACCAGAACAAAGGTGAATTTGATGAACCGTCCATGAGAGGCATGTCCATGTTGTGGAATGTTTAAAAAAAAAAAACCCCGAGGTCTCACTTACGTTGTTACTTACATCGAGGTGACGGAAAGCTGACGGACTGTCAGCACTGAAACCGGAGACTCTTTCTTTCCATCAATCCTAAATAAACCTCTCCTCATCGAAGAACATCACTTTTTCACTGTTGAATGTTTTTTAAACCGTTTATTATTCGCCTCAGATATGAATCCCTGTGCGAGCTTTTACTATAGAAACGATAACCTATCGCAACAATACAACCACACATATGGTAAAAACACCAGAGACAGGATTTGTTTGACTTGAGTGTTTGTAAAATTGAGAACGAAGTCACGCCGTTTCAAAGCTAACCCCACGCAATGTTCAGAAAACAGGCAGAGACTTGCATGGAGGCATTTCATTACCTCCGTATTAAAAGTTTTGACCTTTCATCAAGCAAATTTCGACAGAAATGATAAGAATCTACATTCGCCCAACATTAGTCAAAACGGACATCATTAAAAAAAAAACAATTAAATGATTCTTAAATAGTCCTTTTGTTTTTTTGTCTTTTTTTTTTTCGGCCACTTGTATCCGCGATTTTGTTCTTTCGGTCATTACCCAAAGCTCATGACCATAGGTGAGAGTTGGAACGTAGATCGACCGGTAAATCGAGAGCTTCGCCTTTTGGCTCAGCTCCTTCTTCACCACAACGGACCGGTAAAGCGACCGCATCACTGCGGAGGCTGCACCGATCCGCCTGTCAACCTCACGCTCTATCCTTCCCTCACTCGTGAACAAGATCCCGAGATACTTAAACTCCTCCACTTGAGGCAGGACTTCTCCACCAACCTGGAGACGGCAAGCCACCCTTTTCCGGTCGAGAACCATGGCCTCGGACTTGGAAGTGCTGATTCTCATCCCAGCTGCTTCACACTCGACTGCAAACCACCCCAGTGCATGCTGAAGGTCCTGGCTTGAAGAAGCCAACAGGACATCATCATCCGCAAAAAACAGAGATGAAATCCTGTGGTCATGAGCTTTGGGTAATGACCGAAAGAACAAGATCGCGGATACAAGCGGCCGAAATGAGTTTCCTTCGCAGGGTGGCTGGGCGCCCCCTTAGAGACAGGGTGAGAAGCACAGTCACTCGGGAGGAGCTCGGAGTAGAGCCGCTGCTCCTCCACATCGAGAGGAATCAGCTGAGGTGGCTCGGGCATCTCTTTCTGATGCCTCCTGGACGCCTCCCTGGGGAGGTGTTCCAGGCATGTTCCCCTGGGAAGAGGCCCCGGGGAAGACCCAGGACATGCTGGAGGGACCATGTCTCTCAGCTGGCCTGGGAACGCCTCGGTGTTCTTCCCGAGGAGCTGGCCGAGGTGTCTGGGGAAAGGGAAGTCTGGGCTTCCATGCTCAGACTGCTGCCTCCGCGACCCGGCCCCGGATAAAGATGAGACGAGAGATTCTTAAATAGCTTTTTGACCCAATGTATTCTCTAGGATTTAAAATGCAGGCTGGTGTAAGCACATTTTGGAAACCGAAAACCGTTCCAGAATTATAGATTTTAAATTCACCTTGAAATTTCACATTCTACTCTTGTTGAGTGGCAGATTCGCTCTTAAATTTCAAGCTACAACGTTAGCTGGATTGCAAGTCTACAAAGTTCTTTAGACCAAGAAAACTGAGAAATATCAAGAAACATCAAGCTTTTTGAGGGCGGCACGGTGGTGTAGTGGTTAGCGCTGTCGCCTCACAGCAAGAAGGTTCTGGGTTCGAGCCCAGTGGCCGACGGGGGGCTTGTGTGTGTGGAGTTTGCACGTTCTCCACGTGGAGTTTGCACGTGTCTGTGTGGGTTTCCCCCACAGTTCAAAGACATGCGGTTAGGTTAACATGGGGTGGCCTTGGGCTGAAGTGCCCTTGAGCAAAGTACCAAACCCCTAACTGCTCCCCAGGCGCTGTAGTATGGCCGCCCACTGCTCTGGGTATGTGCGCGTGCTCACTTGTGTGTGTTCACTGCTTCAGATGGGTTAAATGCAGAGGATGAAGTTCGCTGTCCTTGAGTGTACATGTGACAAATAAAGGCTTCTTCTTCTTCTTCTGTCCACTGAGGATTCCCACTGGTTAATAGACAGAATGTTATGATGACGTCACTAACACCAGCTAGACATAGTTAAAGAACCAGGGCTTGAGCGTATAAGTAGGTTGTTGATTGGCTGGGGAAAAAGGCAGGGAAAATCAGTTGATATTATTGGTTGCATGATTGATTGACGGGTGAGAAGTGTCAATGTTTCAGTGGATATATTTAAATAAAAGATTTAATTGGTCGGCACGGTGGTGTAGTGGTTCGCACTGTCGCCTCACAGCAAGAAGGTTCTGGGTTCGAGCCCAGCAGCTGACGGGGGCCTTTCTGTGCGGAGTTTGCATGTTCTCCCCGTGTCTGTGTGGGTTTCCTCCGGGTACTCCGGTTTCCCCTGCAGTCCAAAAGACATGCAGGTTAGGATAACCGGTGGCTCCAAATTGACTGTCGGTGTGAACGTGAATGGTTGTTTGCGTCGGCCCTGCGACGATCTGGTGATTTGTCCAGGGTGTACCCCGCCTGTCGCCCACAGTCAGCTGGGATAGGCTCCAGCTTGGCCACGACCCTGTACAGGATAAGCGGTTATGGATAATGGATGGACTTAATTGGTGAAATTGCCGAATCGGTTGGATTCTGGGTCCAAGAGCATATTGTGTAATGACGTCTGCTACCTCGTACCGATAACCTTAAAGCTAAAATTACAAAACTGATCTTTTTGCTTACTTGTTAAGAGAAAAACTGCAACCAGCAAACAAACTTCTCAGCGAGGTTAGCCGATCCAAACCCTGTGCCAGTGGAAGTTAAATTAAGCTTGACCACTTGCAGTCAGCTATGAGAAAGGACAGACCAAGCCACTTGCTGGAATGTGAGATTGTTAAAGCCATGGATTTTATTGACATCAAAAGGTTTCTGCCCTTGTAAGAACAGGAAGGCAGCCAGAGAGTAAAACACTCTGAACGCTCCATGTCTAAATGTCACTGCCGTGGTAGAAAGTATGATTACGATGAGCTCACAATTTGTCTTTAGTCTACAAGCAGAACTTGTGCCAAAGGGTAAAGAACATTTGAGAAAGGGTGCACCAGCATAACCGTCTACTGTAGCCTCGCCGAGAGACACCGTGGGGCTCTTAAGCTCTTAACTACATGCTTGGAAGTGCAACAGAATTCTGCCTCACTTGTAAATCGCTTTGGATTAAAGTAAATAAATGACCAGTCCTGTGCTATTATTATACTCCTTACACTCCTTCTGCCAAAATGCTTCACAAGGAACTAAAACACCACACAGAATTAGAGACAATCATTTTCACTTGAGCCGCTTTTCCACTACAAACGCGGCTGAGTCGGGCTGAGCCGTGCCGTGCTGAGTCGGGCTGAGCGGGGCTGTTGGAGTTGCATTTCGACTACAACCGCGCTGAACCGTGCTGGCTGGAAGTGGGTGGACACATTGGGTGGAGTTAGCGAAAGTGGGTGGACGTCACGTGATGTCGTTAAGCAGCGCAAACAGTGACATCAGTGAGCTTTTAAGCGGTAGTCTCACGACCCGGATAGTAAACAATAAACATGGAGGACATGGAGTCGTTAGTGTTGCTGGTCTTGGTGCTGTGGCTTGTTGTCACCGACAACGCGGACAGATACTGGCAAGAGCGTATAGATGAGGCGAGGCGCATAAGGCTTCAGAAATTCTCGTAATTATTCTTCTTCCGGGTTTGCGGTGTTTACAGATCCCAGCGCGCTCGCGGGGCGTGTGTGGGCATGTGAGGACACTCCTTCTCACCAATCAGTGCACAGGGGAGTGTCTGCTCACGCCCCCAGCCTCACTCGGCTCGCTTTGGCTCGCTTCAGCCCCACTCCAAAACGGTGCGAGTTTTAGGGGCTAAGCAGGGCTGAAGCGAGCTGAGTCGTGCTGGTTTTTGGTAGTCGAAACGCGAGCCGTGTTGGGCTGAAGTGAGCTGAAGCGAGCTGAAAAAGGGTAGTGGAAAAGATGTACCCAGAAACCGCTGAGGCAGTTAGATCTTAAATTATTTCTCAGGTAATCTAAAGCCTAGGTCACAACCGGACGTACGATTTTTTGGCCGTGCGATTTTTGGCGTTTCCCAAATCGCTGCGTTTTTTTTGTTCGTGGAGAAAGATGCACGTTGGCCATAAGTTTGTCTTGCAACCTGAAAAAAACGTAAGCGCCCGTAGAGTTTGTTTGACATTACAAAGGACCTCTGCGGCCAGTCTACGGCTCAAAAATCAGCACATCACACGCACGCCCTCCGTGCGTTTCTTGCGTTTTTTGCACGTAGACCGGCCATAGGAGCACGTACGGCCGGTTGTGACCGAGCCTTTAGTCTGATAAATGCCCAACAGCTATAGTTCCTGTACCGTGTGCAGCAGTGAGATGTGGCACACAAACCGTGGGAAAAAGCAGTCAAAGTTAATTAAGTACTACATGTTTAAGTGGGGGCGGCACGGTGGTGTAGTGGTTAGCGCTGTCGCCTCACAGCAAGAAGGTCCTGGGTTCGAGCCCCAGGGCCGGCGAGGGCCTTTCTGTGCGGAGTTTGCATGTTCTCCCCGTGTCCGCGTGGGTTTCCTCCGGGTGCTCCGGTTTCCCCCACAGTCCAAAGACATGCAGGTTAGGTTAACTGGTGACTCTAAATTGAGCGTAGGTGTGAATGTGAGTGTGAATGGTTGTCTGTGTCTATGTGTCAGCCCTGTGATGACCTGGCGACTTGTCCAGGGTGTACCCCGCCTTTCGCCCATAGTCAGCTGGGATAGGCTCCAGCTTGCCTGCGACCCTGTAGAAGGATAAAGCGGCTACAGATAATGAGATGAGATGAGATGTTTAAGTGGTGCGGGCTGGGAAATTCAATTTCCAAAGTCAATTCTGGCAAAAATAAAAAAAATAAATCTGTGGCGTCTTGTTAAGATTCATTTTCAGTTGCCCCCACAAATCATTTTCTGAACAGGATTCTATTTACAATTGACTAAAATATTCAACATTATCCATAGAAACGTAATAATGACAATGCTGGTGTGAGCTATTCAGACTGTTAGCAGAGTAACAGGATTTTTTTTTTTTTAATTTAACCTTTATTTTACCAGGAGAGAAGACCCATTGAGATTAATAATCTCTTTTACAAGGGCGTCCTGGCCAAGAGGCAGCACAGGTTACAAAATTACAATTACAATTTACAGGAGTCTGATTAAAAGAAAAAAATAATTTAAAACAGTTACAAATCAGGGACGCCGTCTCAAGTGCTCTCAGTCTGGAGTTAAAATCGCTCAATGGAATAAGTTCTTTTATTTTTAGGTCCTTTTGCAGCTTGTTCCAGGTGGTGGGGGCAGAGAAAACTAAAGCTCTTTTTCCCTGCTCTGTGCGGACGGATGGGACAGAGAGCAGCAAATGATCATTGGAGCGCAGGCCATAAGAGTCAAGGTTCCTTATGGCCCTTTTCCACTACCCTTTTTCAGCTCGCTTCAGCTCACTTCAGCCCGACACGGCTCGCGTTTCGACTATCTAAAAACAGCACGACTCAGCTCGCTTCAGCCCTGCTTAGCACCCAAAACTCGCACCGTTTTGGAGTGGGGCTGAAGCGAGCCAAACCGAGCTGAGTGAGGCCAGGGGCGTGAGCAGACACTCCCCTGTGCACTGATTGGTGAGGAGGAGTGTCCTCACACGCCCCGCGAGCGCGCTGGGATCTGTAAACACCGTAAACCCGGAAGAAGAATTACGAATTACGAGAATTATGAAGCCTTATGCGCCTCGCCTCATCTATACGCTCTTGCCAGTATCTGTTGGCGTTGTCGGTGACAACAAGCCACAGCACCAAGACCAGCAACACTAACGACTCCATGTCCTCCATGTTTATTGTTTACTCTCCGGGTCATGAGACTACCGCTTAAAAGCTCACTGATGTCACTGTTTGCGCCGCCTAACGACATCACCTGACGTCCACCCACTTTCGCTAACTCCACCCAATGTGTCCACCCACTTCCAGCCAGCACGGTTCAGCGCGGTTGTAGTCGAAATGCAACTCCAACAGCCCCGCTCAGCTCGACTCAGCCCGACTCAGCACGGCACGGCTCAGCCGCGTTGGTAGTGGAAAAGCGGCATTAGTGTGATTAGGTTACTGACAGTTCGCAGTGATGGGTCAAGGCCCTACAATTAGTGATGAACCTCAGGGAAAAATTTTAAAAAATTATAAAAATAATAATAATTAAAAAAAAATTTTATTATTTTTTTTAAAGATATTTTTTGGGGCTTTTTGCACCTTTATTGGATAGGACAGTGTAGAGACAGGAAATGAGCGGGAGAGAGAGAGAGAGAGGCGGCACGGTGGTGTAGTGGTTAGCGCTGTCGCCTCACAGCAAGAAGGTCCTGGGTTCGAGCCCCGGGGCCGGCGAGGGCCTTTCTGTGCGGAGTTTGCATGTTCTCCCCGTGTCCGCGTGGGTTTCCTCCGGGTGCTCCGGTTTCCCCCACAGTCCAAAGACATGCAGGTTAGGTTAACTGGTGACTCTAAATTGACCGTAGGTGTGAATGTGAGTGTGAATGGTTGTCTGTGTCTATGTGTCAGCCCTGTGATGACCTGGCGACTTGTCCAGGGTGTACCCCGTCTTTCGCCCGTAGTCAGCTGGGATAGGCTCCGGCTTGCCTGCGACCCTGTAGAAGGATAAAGCGGCTAGAGATAATGAGATGAGATGAGAGAGAGAGAGACGGGGAGGGATCGGGAAATGACCTCGGGCCGGAATCGAACCCGGGTCCCCGGATTTATGGTATGGCGCCTTATCCACCTGAGCCACGACGCCCCCAATTTTTTAAATTTTAAACAAAATTAAACGTGACGAATTGGTGTCCGAGGTTCCCAAAAAGGTCTCAGAAAAATTCCACGACAACTACATCTCAAAAACTGCACAAAAAGACCCAAAACTATCTTTAAAAAAAAAGAAATTTTTTGAAGTGTCACTTTTTTTTTTTTTTTTAAGTTGGTGCAGTGGAAACAAGTTCAATGTAGTGCGCACTCATTTCTGATTTGTTGATTCAAGCTAAAAATGTTTTTTGGCTTTTTATGAAAAATAAAGATCATCATCGTCATCATTATTATTATTATTATCAGGCTGTTAGAAAAGGCCATCAGGTTGTAGACAACCAATAAAGGCCGTACTTAAGATATAGTTTTCCTGGTCATATTTATAATTTGTAATCCTCTTTATTATATACTACACTCAAAGAAAATTATCGGCGTTATTATTAAATGCAATTTTCTCCATTTCGCTTTTTGAGGTAAAGTGATTTTAAAAATACTTCTGATTGAGAAACAATTTCAGCCAGTTTGATGATAAGGATCTTCACTCTGTCTTTTTTTTTTTAACTACAACATAACAAAATTAGCCAAATAAATACATTTCTTATATAGCAAAAATCAGAGACGTCTGTCTGAGCCCTTCTGCCATTTCGATCTCATGACCTATGACATATTACTCGAGTTATCTCTCAAAATCCATCTGTCCGATGCTATAAAAAGACGGCAGACAAATAAAACAAAACTGTGCGTGGAATTAGATCTGTTTGGCACGAGTTAAACCTGCCAGAGCAGTTGTCCTGAAAGTATTCCCACCCACCCCCCACCCCCGGATCACCTTAGAGACAAAACAGCAACTGCACCATCGCGTGAGCAGTGAATTACTGACAAACAAAAGCAAATCAATAACGAGAAACTAGAGAAATTTCCAAGCTGGCTCTGTATTGGTAAAAAATACTTAATGCTTGCCACGAACTGTTAATGCCGTCCATCTGTCTCTAACTTGCAGTGCCTCGAGTGATTAATCTCTTCCATGATTATCTGTAATTGCGTTCAAGCCTTTGTAATAAGCAGACAGTAACTGATCAGTCAACAAAGCAGTCATGCTCCCTCTCCCGTTTGTTCCCAGTGTGTACGAGATACGTGCGGCTAACTAGCGCCGTTATATTTGGAGGGGAAAGGGATGAGATTATATTCAGATTAAAATGAGCTTCGTCGTCACGCCGTCGGATGAAAACGATGCTTGCTCCGAAAGCAAGCGCTCAATATAGCGTCAGCGTGCCTTGATAGGACGAGGCACATTCCAAACATCTGCGAGATCATTTGTACTGGCTTTCACGAATTCACTTTGATTGAATGACCATGGGAAGTGTGAGCATGTCTCAGACAACTATAGCTGACCTTTGACCCCGCTTGGTGTGAGGTAAATCCCGCCCCCGAGAGAGGAAATGACTTCATAGGTGCAGCTGCTAAAAACGAAGAGCCTCCAGTTGAAACATCTGCAGAACAAAACAAACAAAGGTCACAGTGAAGCAAGAAACATTTCTGATGTGCTAGTTTAGACGCTCCAGGATTCAAGGTCAGCATTAGAAATCTTGGTCGCTTGGCTCATAAAAAGATCCTCCATGTTTGCGGCTAATCCTTCAACGACATTCCATCCTCCCTCCCCTACTCACCCAATTATATGCCTTTCTTCGACTTTATCCTCCTCGCCACTCGCACATTGTGCGTTTTACACCGACGAGCTCGGAACTTTCAGAATGCGTCGAGTTTAAAACCCGCTTCCTAGGACGCCGTGTCCACCATTGCTAAAACAACTCTGCCCACTGTTATTAATAAACGTTGTCCTGCGAGCAATCTTGCAGGCCACGTGCTCCGGCTGCGACCCGAATGACTGCCCCTAAAAATAGATCCTTGCCTCAAAAAATCACACCTCATATCTCTGAGCTCCACCTCTCCCGTTATCAAACATACACAAGGGGGAAACGCCATGACTCAGCTTACCTTGGCTAGCGGTGGACGAGTATGCCATGGTGGTGTTATTCAACGCGGAGCTCAGGCATCCTTCCGAGGCGACAGGAAAGTGCAGCGTTCCAAGTGCAGGGCTGTAAGAGAGACGGCTTTATCTCATGACCTGGCTGACATCCAGGTCACTACTTCTGTAAACACAGCATCACATAGCCTCCTACCTAATACCTTGACCTTCTTTAATAGGGCTATTTGACAGAAGATGGAATGAAACAAAGCTCTTCGGTTACTAACTCCTCACTGGCATTAAAATACATTCCCTTTAATTTCATGAAAGGGTTGTAAATATATCCTATGTATACCCCAGATCAGACAAGCCTCTCAAAATCTTTCATATCTCAGCAACAGCAATCCGTACAGTCGTCTTCTAATCGCCACTCAAGTTTCAACTCTCAATCTATCAACACAGATTAAAGGCAGTGTGAATTTCAGTCTTGTTACTCACCTGTCGGTGTACAGCGAGCAATTCTGTATATGCAACTTGCCTTTCACATGCTGGTCCCAGTCCTGAAAAGACGACACACACACACACACAGTCCATCGGTCAGCAATGAGCTCCCCGAGACCCTCTTTTCTGAGTGTGAGATTCCACAGTTGGTCCAATTAAAAAGACCACAGAGCACTCGGTCAGGGAGAGCAAGAATGCTGAATGAAGGAATGAAATGAAAGCAGCACTGCTAAACACTGCTGCACATCCTGCCCCTTTTCAAGCCAGCTGCTCGCTCAGCTTTCACACCAACCTGAGAACAACTGACGCTGTGATTTCAGCATGCAGTGTAGACCATCTATGTTTCAGTGGCGGTTGTTATCCGTCACCTTTTCTATCGTAAAATGTCTCTCACTTTTTAAGTTCATTTTCAGTGCTGGTAAAGCTTTAAAAGAATGGTTTCAGACCTTCCTTAATCTTGTGAAACGGTTCTCAAGAGCAAGACGAGCAAGCAAGCAAGACTATCGCATGCTGCCCCCCCCCCCGTCAAGCACTTGGTCAGTCTCACTCACCTTCAAGTTGTAAACCTTCTTTTCACAAATGGCGCACTGGTGGGGTAGGTGTGATGGTGTGACGCCATGATAATCGTTGAGCTGGTGTGCTTGTAGCGTCATGCCCATCCCCTCCTCACCCTTCTGTAGTTGTGGGTATCCTAGAAACCCCTGCTGACCACCGGCAGTGCAAAAACCAAGGCCTCCTGCTGGGCTGAACTTGGGGTCACCAGTGGGCTCCTCAGGATTGTACAGTTCTGCTCGTGGACCGATAAATCCATGAGTGGACGGTGTCCATGTATTGCCCCCAACACCTGTTCCTACATCCAGTTTACCAGAGATGGGAAAGCTGGTTGGGTTTTTCCATTGTTCTGTATGGCCAGAGTCCTGGATTTGACCCTCAGAAGAGTAAAAGTCTCTCTGGTAGTTGTTTTGGCTGTTGGCTTTGGGACCACCAGGGCCTCCATACTGTCCTCCTTGACTTGCTTTACTGGCCCCTGCTGTGGTTCCACCCAGAAATGTTGCCTGAAATTTGCTGGCCTTATTCCCACATTCCCCATGCGAGTTGGCATTCTGGTTCATGTTTCCACCTCCTCCATAGTGATTTATTCGGATCCCAGCGTGGTTCTGGGTGAACGCACCCCCTACCAGGGTGCCTAGGGGACTGGCCGGAGGGGGAAAGGTTATGGGTGCGGAAGGAAAGCCTGTCCCTGGAGCCTGGGGCATGGTGGGGCCCCTAAGCTGGTTAAATAATGGCTGGGACATGGCCACATTGGAGAGGACTTGATTGAGGACTGTCGCAGCAGCAGCAGTGTTGCTGCTCTGGGCGAGTTTGAGGCGGTGCAAGGTGAGCTGAGCCTGGAGTTGGGCCAGCTGCAGACTGGCCGGAGTAAGCAGCAGATTTTGACCAGCCCCACTTAGGGCTCCACCAACAGGAAGCGCCTTATCATCAAACTTATCTCCTGAACCAGTACTGTAAGGAGAGTCAGGACTAAAAGTCAGTTAAGTGTGCAAAGAATGATGGAGAGTGAATAAACAAAAGTAACAAAAAACATCAAAGTGGTTTAGTGGTCAAGATATTCCCTGGATAATTTGGGGTTCATTACCGTTTTACCACTACATACAACTCTACAAGTTACCAGTACAGGGAACGCTTGTAATGTATTGTTTTTTTTTTTTTTTAAATATTTTTATGGAGATTGGGTAACATGGCATCGTGCTGCAGCTGCAATATCCGAGATATTATTGTCTTGCAAAGAGTTACAAGGTCTTTACTTGATCTGGATAAATGGAAATCACAGCAAGTTTTTAAGAGGTACTGCTTCTGTATCATTAATCCACTCGTCGCAAGTTATTGTAATGCTGTTATTATTTTACTGTAAACCAGAGCTCTATGGTAAAGTACCAGAAAACACAGTCCGTGGTTGGATATTTTAAAATTTTACGCATGAATAAAATTCATGCATAAAATTAGTGGCCCACAAAAGCGTCCCACGAATTTTAGATGATACCCGAGTGGTCGCGGTGATTGAATCAGTGTAAGGTACAGTAGCTGAGGGAAGCCATGCTGCCTTAAAGTTACTGTAAATTTTACAATAAAAGTGTAATTTTCTCAGAAAGTCATGTTTCTTGCATCCTGAAATAATGAACCGAGTCATGAACCCATCAGTCATGACCAAACCAAAAATACAGTTGTTTATACAGAGCATAAGAACAAATGCCTGAGACATTAGAATGGCTAATATACAGTATTCCACAGTGCAGTACAATGCGATTTCGATTCCCAAGCCCTATATGACCAGCATTACTGCTGAAACAATACTAGGATTAATTTTGTGAAACCTGGTAGGGCCTGAAGAAAATAAACTATTGAGGAATAAACTATAGCTGCTTTTACACAGGCACTTGCACCAGAACTCCCAGCGCAACTGCCCGTCTAAACATGATCTGCCCATCTAAACATGATCTGTACGAGGTGGTGCACCTTGTTTCGGAACGGTGGTGTAGTGGTTAGCGCTGTCGCCTTACAGCAAGAAGGTTCTGGGTTCGAACCCAGCAGCCGGCGAAGGCCTTTCTGTGCGGAGTTTGCGTGTTCTCCCCGTGTCCGCGTGGGTTTCCTCCGGGTGCTCCGGTTTCCCCCACAGTCCAAAGACATGCGGTTAGGTTAATAATGGGACGGCCTTGGGCTGAGGTGGCCTTGAGCGAGGCACCGAACTCCCGACTGCTCCCCGCGCGCTGTTAGCATGGCTGCCTACTGCTCTGGGTATGTATGTGTGTGTGCTCATTGCTCACGTGTGTGTTCACTGCTTCAGATGGGTTAAATGCAGAGAGGAAATTTCACAAGTGTGTGATGAATAAAGTTGTGCTTTCTTTCTTTATCTTGTTCCGGGCGCAACTTGTTCCCGCTTATCGTCTAAACACAACCACTGGCAAGTAGGAGGGCTTACACGTACGTGGTAGCGTTCATCCGGGTCATTTATCACCCGGACAAGACCGCCTCGCGGCAAATTCAATGGTCCGTTCTTCTCGGGTGCCTTTAAACGATGGAATTGATTCGTTCCTTGAATGACATCATTCAGAGAATCAGTTTTCCAAACAGGGCGGCACGGTGGTGTAGTGGTTAGCGCTGTCGCCTCACAGCAAGAAGGTCCTGGGTTCGAGCCCCGTGGCCGGCGAGGGCCTTTCTGTGCGGAGTTTGCATGTTGTCCGCGTGGGTTTCCTCCGGGTGCTCCGGTTTCCCCCACAGTCCAAAGACATGCAGGTTAGGTTAACTGGTGACTCTAAATTGACCGTAGGTGTGAATGCGAGTGTGAATGGTTGTCTGTGTCTACTCTCGAGTTCCGAATAACAGTGCATGCACGGCTATTTATTTTTGCGAAAAATTCCCGCCTGCACGGTCTTATTCGAGCCTACACGCTTATTCTATTTGTCAATACAAGCACGTGTGACGAATGAGCGAAAAATAACGCCTGAACACAGACGACTCACTACGCACATGCGCAGACACAACGAAGCACCGCCGATGCACCAACACTACTGCCGGTGGTAAACAACGGTATCTATGATCGTTAATATCTCAGAAATTCTCCTAGATTATAAAGTTATAAATATGCAATTAAAAAAACCCCTCAAATTTCAAGATTAGGAAATCCATGCTGGAGTGCAGTGACAACGATTAATCAACTATACATGTAAACTTTCTAGTTTTAAGTATTTTATGCTAGCAACATTCTCAAACGGCATGATGTGTGCCGACTAAAAACAGTGTGTATGTCCATTGGCTATGTACACATATTTTGTAGTGCATATCTGCACATAGAATAGTCCCAATCAGTGATGTACGGGGGATCCGGAGACAATTTTTTGACATGGTCATGTCAAAAAATTTTCTCCAAATCCCCCGTACATCACTGATTAGGACTAAACACAGAAGTGAAGTAATAAAGCATTAAGATATAGCCTTTTTCCTTAAGTCATATTGTATTAATTGGAATTAAGAGGCGTTTGTATCTATTGGCTGATCATCCCTTCATATTCTAATGCCGCTTTTCCACTACAAACGCGGCTGAGTCGGGCTGAGCCGTGCCGTGCTGAGTCGAGCTGAGTGGAGCTGTTGGAGTTGCATTTCGACTACAACCGCGCTGAACCGTGCTGGCTGGAAGTGGGTGGAAGTGGGTGGACACATTGGGTGGAGTTAGCGAAAGTGGGTGGACGTCACGTGATGTCGTTAGGCGGCGCAAACAGTGACATCAGTGATCTTTTAAGCGGTAGTCTCACAACCCGGATAGTAAACAATAAACATGGAGGACATGGAGTCGTTAGTGTTGCTGGTCTTGGTGCTGTGGCTTGTTGTCACCGACAACGCCAACAGATACTGGCAAGAGCGTATAGATGAGGCGAGGCGCATAAGGCTTCAGAAATTCTCGTAATTATTCTTCTTCCGGGTTTACAGATCCCAGCGTGCTCGCGGGGTGTGTGTGGGCATGTGAGGACACTCCTCCTCACCAATCAGTGCACAGGGGAGTGTCTGCTCACGCCCCTGGCCTCACTCAGCTCGGTTTGGCTCGCTTCAGCCCCACTCCAAAACGGTGCGAGTTTTGGGTGCTAAGCAGGGCTGAAGCGAGCTGAGTCGTGCTGTTTTGAGGTAGTCGAAA
This sequence comes from Neoarius graeffei, assembly GCF_027579695.1. Lineage (NCBI taxonomy): Eukaryota > Metazoa > Chordata > Actinopteri > Siluriformes > Ariidae > Neoarius > Neoarius graeffei. The sequence continues at coordinate 8,141,280 of NC_083595.1, forward strand.
CGCGAGCCGTGTCGGGCTGAAGTGAGCTGAGAAAGGGTAGTGGAAAAGGGCCATAATTGTGATATTGTTGAAGAATCGGATGAAGACTTAACGGTTCATGCTCTTTCACCTGCTGGATTCAAATGGTGCAATAAAGTCTTCCTCTGCAATAGAATTTTGACACTTTTAAATGAGAATTTTGATGTTTTAAGACCTTAAATAAAGGTAAATTAAAGCAATTTGCATACTTGAGTTTCTCAAGCAAAAGTACTCTACTAGTATCCAGATATTCTTTTTGTTTTAGATAAAAAGAACACGAACAAGAAATTTTGACAGCCATATGATATGATTTGTCTGTTTACTGAATTGATATTTGGTCTCCAAGATCTGTTCATCATAATTTTCTCGACTACAAGTGTGCTTATCGCTTATTATATTTGTCCTAATGTGCCATCCTATACTCTTATTCCTAACTGCACTATTATTCGAAACTCGAGAATTTTCCGGCCTGCGTGCTTATTTCCACCCTACACTCATTCATTTTTGCCCATTTTGCCGCCCTACACTCTTATTCCCAACTGCGCTATTATTCGGAACTCGAGAGTATGTGTCAGCCCTGTGATGACCCGGCGACTTGTCCAGGGTGTACCCCGCCTTTCGCCTGTAGTCAGCTGGGATAGGCTCCAGCTCGCCTGCGACCCTGTAGAACAGGATAAAGCGGCTAGAGATAACGAGATGAGACGAGACGAAAAAGGACGCAGTCCATCTACGTATGTTTCGGGATGAGAACATGGCCACTCTGACTTGTGTTCTGATTTACTGTCAATGCCTGTTTCTCTCATACTGATTAATGTGTTTACATGCTAACTAAATTTAGCATGCAGTAACTTTAATCAAAGCGTGTAGCAGTATCCTGATCATTCCTCCCTTCTCGTCATGCAAACTCGGTAACATTCAGATAAAGACAAAATGCCTCCACAGGGAACAGCATGAACCAACACCAGTTTTTAGGTTATCCAGATTGAATCAAGGTCCCTTAAATAGCCAATGACACAATGAGGCATCAGGATTCATTTCCTTCCAAAAGCAAAACCTGATCTGCAAAGTGGAACCCGACATTCCCCGTCTTGTCAGGGTACAAGACTGCAGTCTGCGTGTTTTTTTTTTTTTTAATTGGAATTTGTGCAACTGAACCGTACAGGAGGATTAACACCTTGGCACCATGGCGTTCAAGGCGCCTAGGGTTTTGATACGGACTTACAGGACCGTTTCCAGATCGTAAAAACTGGCGTTAAACGAGCTGCTAGCCAAACGTTGTTTGATACAGAGACTGAAGCTGAACAATAATGACCCTGCAGCGCCGTTGTTTCAAAAAGATCGTTAGTGAAAGTCTAAAAACGTCGCATGAGAAAATCGGTTCGGAATACAGAAAGCACGCTGACCCGGTGCTGAAGACGACGAGCGTCACGAACGAGCTGCAGAATGTGAAAGGATACGCGGACTTGCTCATACTGGGTTACAATAATTACAATCCATCAGTGACACCTCACTGAAAGAGCAGCTGACAGGGATTTACGGATAGCCGGACTTCATATCGATTTATTTCTAAAGATCGCGCATCTCCGCAAACAAATCATATCCAGCAATAAATCATGTCCGAGCAAAAGATCGAGTCATTATATAGGGTCTGACGTAGCATTCAGAAATATGATTTTCCGGGTAAAGCACGCCTGTAAGTCCATGCAGCTGTTGTGCTTTAGGACAGCTGTCTCAGATAGTGATCTGGCGATGGCTGCTTTATGGCTTACACGCAGTAAAACATCAATATAAATGGCAGTAACGTACCTACGCCCTTTCCGATTACTTCAAATTACAGGGTTACACAAGTTTAAGGTGCAAACCTACAGCTATTCGCATGCAGGGACGCATTAGCAGGTTCGCGCCATTGGGTAATGATAAAACACAGTGATAATCCCAAAATCTTTAGTCATCTGGAGCAGCGAAAATAAACCGGGACCAACTGGAGAACTTCCATTTAAAAAGTACCGCACTTACAAAACGAGTTACTGTTTTCACTAATGTTATAGCAGACAAAAGGAGACGATGTTAGCGAGAAAGCTGCAGCGTGGTAAAGCACCGATTTATGGAAGGAGTCTCCAGCATCAAAGTTAAATAAACTTCTTCTTACACGCAACAAATATATTCACCATATCAACCACAATTTCTTAATAAAAACAGCTGTCGTTTGGGGAATGGTTTTATTCATTTATTTTTTTTTATGCTCTGCATGAAATTTGATCAGACCCGAAAAAAGTAAAAGGCGTTCAAATCGTCCATTTTCATGGCGAGTCAGGGTTTAACATTGAAGTCAATACAGAAGCAACACTGATTTTACCCACGTCTGATTAAATTTTGCCCGGAGGTTATACGTGCCAGTGCATTTGATAAATGAGATTAAAAACAGATGTTTCCTTGTGGTCATCCGGAACCGGACAGAATTCTAATTCTTTAATGTACGAATGCATAAATCATTGCACGCTGTCGAGAAGAATCTGACCATGAAACGATGCATCTTTTCACGTGCACACTTCGTTCTGAAACGCTAACGTGGATACGAATTGTGCTCATCTGTTCGCTGAAGGAAAAATGACCATCACGGATAACTCGATGCGCCGTTTTAAATCTCAGCTCATTGATCAGGATCGCTTTTAAGCAAATAACTTGACTCTTCGAACCGTTTCTAGAAATTCTGCTTTTCAGTTTTCAGGAAATACTTGGGTGAGGCGTCATGGCAATGTGGTTGACTTACAAACCCATTTCAGAATAAAAATGTTGCCGAAAATGTCAGTATTTTTCAGATATCGTAGAATTTAGATGCTCAGGTCAATACACAATTACAGACTAAAAGAAATAAAGAGAATTATTCTGCCCGCTCCGATTGGCTACTCTACTACTAGGATATTAGCTCATATACGGTGAGTAGAGAAAAACAAAATGGCGGCTTTGTCATCAAGTATTTTAAAAAGAGAAATAGTGAAAAGAAGTTTTTTCCCCCCCAATATCTCCTGTTTCACCTTCCAGCCCAGTTGGTGGCAGTAATGCACCTTTAAGTTGGTTTGCCAACCGCCAAAAAAAAAAAAAAAAAAAGAAACTGCCGGAGCATTTTGCTGAACCAACCAAAGACTAAATAAAAACTCTACTCGAAAACAAAACCCAAAAATATACAAAAATAAATTAAAAAAGCAACAAAATATGGAATGAAAGTATTTTGATGGTAAGAATGTATTTAAGTTTTTCAAGAATTATAGCATTTTTCACAAATTGCTCCTGTCACTGACATTCTAAGCGGAAACGATTTCGTCAGACGGTTTGTATAAAGTTTTTATTGATCGAATTTGCAAAAAAATAAAAACGCTCTGTTTTTTCAAAATCCAGTGAATGTGGACAGAATAAAACAGTTATTCCACTCAATCTCGTCGTACATGGCTCGGTGCTACGCGCCTCATCAGCTATCAGCTCATGTATGACTCGAATGCAGCACCTCATTACAGGTGGAACTTTGCCATACTCTGTTATACGTAGGCGTGTTCCAAGACTGGAAAACTTGGCTAAGCCGTCAAACCCTAACACTTCAGAGATCTAATTCTAGCTCAATATATGAAGCTGAAGCAGTCGTGCGTGCAACCGACACCGCTCTGTTACCACAAATACAGTATGATTCTGTCTGGTGAATTCATCTCAGAGCGTATGACAAGTCAAGTCAATAAATACAAAGATTTAGTTGGGTTTTTTTGGCTTGTTTAAGCACCAGTATTGGGAAACTACAATAAAGATGTGTTAATGATGTGTTCTGTAATATTTTGCACGGCAACACTGGCCAAATTTGAAGCCACCATTTGCTGTATCCTTTTCAAACTTAACGAGGCGTACCGCGAGAGTAATTGCAAATATATGTCTTTGAAAGGTAATGTTTCACACCGTCAATCTTATCCCATCAACAATACAGAACACTAATTCAAATGCTAAAAAGGCTCACTGCTTTTTAAATTAGCGTAGTAATTTTTCCATAACTGCACCTATTTGGATGTTCTAAACAAGCACTTGTGCCTGGCATTCACGCCTCGGTTAAAATTATTCGTCGCTGCATTCAGTTAAAGCAGCCGTTTAGTGAAAGCGGCCATTTTGTCAAAACGTTTTTCATAAAAATAAAAATAAAAAACAGAAAGCACATGAAAAGATCAGATTGTCATTTTGATATTCATGAATTTAAGAAAGAGGGGAAAAAAGAAATAAAGCATAAATAAATAGTGCAAGTCTTGGGTTCGACTAATAAGGTCAGATTTGATATTTAGAAATCCATCAAGAACCTTTTTACAGGTTTGTGTTTCTTCAGTGTCATAAATTAGCAACTGAATCCACTTCTTTCAACACTTCACATTCAAACACCTAACAGACAAGTGAGCTTTTCACCGTACAAGTTTGCAGACGTGATTACAGTGAACACACACACACACACACACACACACACACACAGCATCACCCTTTCACTGACGGATTCAATAAAGGGAGTGTTTCACAGCGGGTCCCTCATATCCATCATCACGCTTCACACTCTTCTTCCTCAAGTCTCGCATTTCAGCAGCACCCTGCACCAGCTGGGTTCATACCACACACACACACACACACACTTCACTTTAAAAAATAATGGAAATTGGACATGGTTTATATCAGAAACAGAAAAATACAGAGAAGTAGAATTAGAGAACATAAATAAGGTAAGCGTAATGCACAGTAAATTATTTTATAGTCTGATTATAATAATTGCTTAGTTCATTTTTCTTTTAAATTAAAAGATTTGCTTGAAACCATGTCTTTTCAAAATAGGACAAAATGTTCCTCAATAATTATTATTCTGTTTCCAAAATAAAGAATCTTACAAGATGGTAGACCTTTTAAAATTGTCCAAATTAAATAAATAAATAAAATAAACCGTGGGGCACCAATTCCCAAATGGAACCCCAGGATAATATAATTTAGAGTGTTGAATATTGCAAAATACTGTATATTGTTGAATTCCTCATATCTGGTCTGGGAAAATAGAGAATGTACAGATTTAGGTTCATGTAGTAGTGTTCGAGTATTTCTACTGAAAGTGTGCGAGTGAAATATCCTCAGCACCGCTGATGTGTTTTTGTTCTACCCAGAATCTATATTGGGCTGATGCCAGCAAAAAAAAAAAAAAAGTTGGATCAGATGTTGGAGAAGGGGAAAAAAAATCATTTGAGCTGATCTCAGTTTGGAAAAGATTTTATTTTTGGAAATAAAAAAAAAATAAATCAGTTTAAAAAAATAATTCAGAGCGTTTTACATTAACGTTCCCTTAACTGATATTATTAAACAGCATTAACAAACCATAAAAGCAGTTAATGTGTGTAATAAATGTTTATTTAAACAACATCATCATGAACTAATCCAGACTAAAATGATGTCTACAAATGACCAACATTAATATTGGTAATATTTTAGTAGAAGTCATAAGTGAGGCTGAATAATAGGTTCCGACATTTATACACATTAAACTGACCAAATACACTTCTACGGCAGTTACTCAATAAATAAGTGCCGTCGTTTCATTTATGCTGATTAATATTTAGCTATGAATTAGGAAAAAAAAAAAAAAAAAGAGTTCCTGTTTCATATTCAATATATTGCCATTCAAACCAATTGCTATTTTTGTGTAAATTGTTAAAATGTAATCATTATGTTTAATCTAAAGCTATAAATAATGTCAGGTTGTGGAACCTTAACTGACACTGTTAATATATTTCTTGTGTGTTTTCCCCCCATTTAAAATTTCAGTAATCTTTCATCTTAACAGTGTTCTGTACAAAACAAAAAAACAGCATCTATCGAAATAAATACCTTAAAAGATAATTTTTGATAGAAGCACGAGGTGAAAAATTGTCTTTGTGTCTGAAATTTGTTTATATTTCTTCATTAAGCGAGAGGCTAGCAGGTAGTTACAACTTTTAACTTTTAAATTTGACTCAAAAAAATTTTCAATGTTGATTATTCATTGTACAGCGGAAAAAGAGCTCATTTACGTCAAGTCAGAACTTTGTTTAGGCTCCAATTTAACTTCAAAAATTATTTCGGTCATTTAGAGAACTATTACTCAAAGAAAACATAATACCAAAGTAGATCCAAAGTTCACATGAACACATCAGTTACAACATGAAACCTGCTCAGTACAGTATTATCATCACTGTATTAGATTTTCTGGTACATTCTTTTCTACAATCCTGCATTCTGGTGTTTATAGTTCTACTGTGATTTGAATGTTTTGCCGTCTTACACTTTCTCTGCTGAAATTTTAGCACTTTTTTTTAAAGAGTGAAAGGAAATTTCTATTCAACTTTATTAAATTGAATTTAATATTCTACCTTGTGCATCTTGTACTTAAATTTACAGAAGTCAACAGATCTCATGTTAAAAATTAGAATTATGTATTTAGTTTATCAGTAGTGCATTTAGGACTTTTTCAAGTAAAGTAGTACTTTAACATCATAAACTTGAACAAAGGTGAAGCAACTATAGAATAATTATAAAGTATATATTGTAAATTCCCTGCAAAATTTCAACTTAGTGTTTAATTACTTTTCAGATTTTTATTATTATTATTATTATTATTATTATTAATGATTAATTTCTAATATTTGTAATTAAATGTCTGGGCTGTAACAAATTCAATAACAAATAATCCTACACACTTTATGTAAACATTTTATATTACAAATTTAAAGTGCAACTTCATAGAACCTTCAGATTTACAACACTATTTAAATCATCATCATCATCATCATCATCATCACTACATTAGTATATTATACTACTATATTAGTTGTAGTAGAAATAGTATTTAGTATTAGTTACTAAAATAATAAATAAACAACTCTAGTGCCAATTTATATTTATGGTTTATTTAAAAATACGTCGAATAAATATTTTCCTTTTACTGTATTTTATTCCACTGAATTAAAGTTCAATAATTTTATACTCCAATATTAAAATATAATTGAAATAAAACAATCCTGAAAATGCTGGACAGTTTGAAGAAGTCGAGTATTTAGTATTTAGTCGAGTCTCCCTAAAATGTGTATTTAAAAAGTGGTTACATTGAAATATAATGTTTATGAATATTATATGCTAATTAATAAGTTAAAAAAAAAAGTAAAGCGCAACAGTAAAGCCAATGTTAAGATCATACACGGAAAGCTGTAATATATCAAGTAGAATTTTAAATATATAGTTATGAGTTTAGCTATTTTGTCACAGAATTGTCACAAAACTTGCTTACTTAATTTTACAGCAACTAAATTTTAGTACATTTTTAAAAATTGTTCAACACAACAATTAAAAGAAATTATAAAATGTATTTAGGGCTAAAATCGACAACTAATATACAAAATAGCAACATTCAAGTCATAAGAAAAGGCTGCTTGGAGTAAAGTTTGCTACTGGTGATGGAGTTTATCTTCTGAAAAGGAGAATAAAAGTAGCCAGTCGCAAATTTGGGGGGGGGAATAAAGATCGACTTCCTGTCAAATACCGAAAAATGTGACGTTCAAACATTTTGGAAAATGAATCAAGTAAATGGCAAGAAAAGAAGTTTTACAGCACCATTCCACTTCAAGTCCTGCACTGTAAAAAAAAAAAAATCCGTTGTTTTTACGGAAAAATACTGGCAGCTGTGGTTGCCAGAATAATCCTGTTAAAAATACAGTGAAATGTAAACAACATTACAGAATAACTTGTACATTTCACTGGGATTCCATGTACAATTAATGATGTAAATTTTACAGGTATTCAATGTACAATAATCAATACATAATTTTACGGATTTCATTGTACAATAAACAATGATTCAAAAATGATGGTTACAAGCAATGAGCTACTAGACAGATATATATACATATATATATATATATATATATATATATATATATTTTTTAAGACTTTTTTCACCTTTATTGGATAGGACAGTGTAGAGACAGGAAATGAGCTGGAGGGAGGGATTGGGAAATGACCTCGGGTCGGAATCAAACCCGGGTCCCCAGATTCATGGTATGGCGCCTTAGTCGACTGAGCCACAGAGAGCCTCTACTGACATTTTTTTTAATTTTTTTTTAACAGGGCAATGATGTAATTTTAACTATCACATTCTGTTTTAGTATTACAGTTTGTCTGTGTTTAAACTACAACAATTTGTAAATTCTACAAATAAATATGATCAATTCAACATATTCTAACTGTTAAATTAACAGTGGTATTTGGTTAGGAGTTTTACAGTATATTGATGTAAATTACACACTGCTTCATTGTTTTTGTATTTACAGTTTTTTTATGTCATGATTTTACATAAATTCACTGTTAATTCTATGGACATTTTTTACAGTGTGAGAGATGCAGACGGATCAAAGAGTTTCTTCACGTGTGCGCGCGCACACACACACACACACACACCACACAGCCTCTCCAAAAGCTCCACAATAGGAACTGATAAATTAGCCACGGAGATGAGTGATGACCGAAAGGCAAGCAGGAATTAGAATGTGCTAAACCAAACACACAGACAGACAGACAGACAGACAGACAGACAGACAGACAGACAGACATTCATTTCACCCATATGAGTAGAAATAATAAAAGAACAAAACTGACCTGAGCGCTGGACGTCTACTTGCTTTTTGGCACAAGCTTCTCCTTACTGTGACCTCCACTTACCACACACAAACCACTCATAGCTCTTCTGCCAGGTCTGTGTGTGTGTGAGAGAGACTTATTCTAGCAGGCTATTTTACGAGCGCATGACGGGTTGCTAAATGCCGCAAGTGCTTAGCGAAGCCCGGGGGATGAGCACAAAGCCAGATAATAGCAACATGGTACATTTATAAAATATAGCCATCATTTTTGTAAATTTTGCTATCCGTATAATCATTTTAAACAGAAAATTTAATATTAGTTAAATTTCTCAGAATCAGTGTTTGAAGGTGTAGCAGTGATAAGTTTTCATTGCATAAGAACCTGTTTTACTTTTTTTTTTTTTAAATCCACCATTGGATTTCTTCACCGTTTTTGGTGTTACATCATGATATTTCATTTTGCTGCAGTTAAAGCAGGAAAAAAAAACACATTCTAACACGTTTTAAAATTCAAAAATATTACACAAAAAAGAAAAAAAAATTAATCAACAGTGACTCGGTATAGTAGAGTGGGGGGAAAAGCCCCCCTTAAGGAAAATTCAGTTTTTCTCCAAGTTGAAATGAACCATGTGTTAATTTTAATCATAGTTTTTGACAGTGACATGAACAATAATGCCACCTAAAGTTTGCCTAAAGTTAATACTTAATTTTTTTTTTTTTTTAACAAAAACAAACATTGTGCCAAGGGGGCCTTTTACCCCTCCAGTGGGGTAAAAGGCCCCCTGAGGTGGGGCAATAGGCCCCCTCACTCAAAAAAAGCTGTTTGGATAGCAAAAGTGTTTACTTAAGCCTATAATGTGAAAGAAACAAGAAAATATCCCTGAATTAATGAATAGATGCATTATTTTATTTTATTTCGCATTTTAATTTCAATTTTTTTTTTTAAATTTCAATTATTTTTAATATTAAGTTCAAATTACTTGCTTTACTCAACCAGGTAAGCGAGATGTTATTAAAAACTATGTATCTGCTATTCAGAAATGTATGAAATACAGTAATTATGACAAAAGGAAACGATGCCCCCTGGGGGCCATTTACCCCGCCATTAAGGGGGCGTTTTACCCCACAGACTACACTTTTACAAAAAAGGCTCTTACTTTCAAAATGTGATTCAACTTTTTATACCTAATGTATTTTTTTTTAAACGTACTGACTTGTCTACTCATACCACATACACACACAGCTGTGATATCTGACGAAATAGCAGCTATCTAAATAGTTTTACTGATATCTGAAAATGATATCACTTACCATGAAATTTGATTTCTCTCTGCTGCGTTGCTGATATGCGATCCACAGTGGATATTTGTATATCCCCGTTGTCAAGCCAGTCCATAGCAACAATAGAAATGTAACTTTGCGCCATCTGGTGGTTATTTTGGGTAAAACAGGCCGGGGGCGTATTACCCCACAGGGGCTTTTCCCCCACTCTACTCTACTCTCGCAGAATGGTAAATGTTATGAGAATACAATAACTGCATCATGATAATAGAATGGCATCATCACATCAGCCACTAGTACACTGATGAAACGGTTCCTTCTCGGTATGAGTGACCGGTCTGTAGAATTAACGAGCATGCCTTGTCCAAGCGCACCACGTGCTCATTTCAAAAGGGTCCCGAACAAGAGAGATCAGAAGACGGCTATTCCTTATCCTACGGTACCTTCTGAACATAACGTATGGGTCATGCAGCCATTTTTTTTTTAAAGTGTCCAAAATATGGACATCTGGGAGGGCAATTGTCCATTACAGCATCAGATTCCTGTTCCTGACTGATCGGAGAGGAATCCGACATGCTGTTCAGCATCTGCCTCAAGATTCGATATGTTGAGTTGCTTTTCTGCTCAGCACAGTTGCACAGAGTGGTTGTTCAAGTTATCATAGGCTTGCTCCATCATCAAAAAGGCATTTTTTTCACCAACAGACCAGGATGTTTTTTCTTTTAAACTGTTTTTCTCACCAGACTGCGATGCGTAAAAATCCCAGGAGCTTCTGAAACCTTCAAACAGCACATCAGTCGACACAAACGCGCCAAGGTACGTAAAAGGCACTGATCAGAGTTTGACGTGAAGCTCTTGACCTGTATCTGTGTGACCGATTTGTTGAGTGGGATTTCTGCCACTGTGACATCATCAAAAAATCCCAGACCCCGTGGATCAGGTTCAAAAGATTGGTTTCTACTTCAGTATTACTTCACTGGCTTCCAGTAAGCTACAGAATTGACTTTAAAGCATTGCTGCTGGTGTACAAATCTCTAAATGGTACAGGGCCCAATTACCTCTCTGATATGTTGCAGCGGCCTAACCCAATCAGATCTACCAGATCAAAACAGAAAAATTTACTATTAAAACCAGTTGTTAAAACAAAGTGTGGTGAAGCAGCTTTTAGCTCCTATGCAGTACAGCTATGGAACCAACTGCCAGAGGACATCAAAAATGCTCCTGCTGTTGGCAGCTTCAAATCTAGACTAAAGACCAAGCTGTTTTCAGATGCTTTCTGTTAAATAATTAATATTGTCTTTTTTTTTTTTTTTTATAATTTTTACTTTCTCTGCGTGTTTTAAATTTACTTTAATTTTAACTTTATCCTATTTTATTCTTTATTCTATTCTGCTGGTTTCTTTTTTCTCTCCTCCTATTTCTACTTCATTTTATTATTTTATTTCTACTATTGTTTAATTCTTATTATTTTCTTTTAATTCTTTTAATTAATTGTTTTCGAATAAAAATTAGTTTATGTATTTTTATTTCTCTATTGTTTACTGTTTTTGTTTTTACTTCTGTAAAGCACATTGAACTGCCATTGTGTATGAAATGTGCTATATAAATAAACTTGCCTTGCCTATTACATATCAATTGATCCAGTCAAAAATAAAAAGCTACCCTTCTGTGGTTCCGAATTATATTTAAAAAAAAAAAAAGACTACACTGACTGGCAGTGTCCTCACCTGACTGTCCCCCATTCTGTCTGTCTGTCACTAAACATCTGCTCTTGTTTTTCCATGTCCATGTTTTACTGGCGGCAGCAGCAATGTGTCACTCAAAGAGATGAATGATGAGGATAAGCGGCGGCTCATACACAAGCAAGAACAAATTCATACTCAATGGATGCGTCACTGCGGGCAGTAAATACGACACGACCATGTCCCACTTCACTTCCTGGGAACATATGGAGTCAAACAGCTGTCTAAAGTTCTTCAGTTCATCTACAGTAAGCACTTTATCCTGTCAGGGTCGTAGCCTTTCCTGGGAACACTGGGTGGGAGGCAGGAATACATTCTGGATGGAACATCATCGCAACACACACACTCTCATTCAGACCTACAAGCATTTTTGTGTCCTCAATCCACCTCATCAGCAAGATTTTTGGAGGTGGAAGGAAACCAGAGAACCTGCGAAAACACCACAAACAGTAACTCGAGCTCAGGAACGAACCCTGGACGCGATTTCGCCAAATGTTCGCAGGTTTATTTCTGCACTGACGCCATGAGGCTCGTGTAACTAACCAATTAACGGAAGCATGAATTCTGAATTATCATTTTAAGCTTTGCGACATCCTCTGGTGCGTTTTTACAGATGACAGATCCAGAGTGTCATACCTCTGTATTACAGTCCCATGAGTAAACAAAAACGTTAATGGCTTGCATCACATATGCAAGTTTACCTGGTTTAAATCACATTCCTGAAGGTTTCCATTCAGGATTTTCTGGTTAGTGGTGGTTAACTAGTGCTAGAATCCAACAAGAGGTTTTGTTTTTTTGTTTGTTTATAATGGGTAATGATCATATTCAGCAGGAAATGAGACGATCAGTAACCATCAGGACTCACATTACATTACATCATATTAATAGCTATAAGTCACAGTACTACCTGAAGCACAATTACAACCCATTAGATTTTTTTAATTGCTTTTGCAGCACAGAAAGTATCAGTTTGAGGTATTCAAAAATTTCAGATAAAAATTGGGAAAAGTGTGTAAAAAATATTTTTAACCACATTAGACTTTAAATTTCATTGTATTACACGTATATTCCGATACAACCCCAAAATCAGAAAAAAGATTGGACCGGGTCCGTGTACTTTTTCGTTCATTCATTATTCTATTTTGGAAGTCACATGAGAAATGAAAAAGGACTCGTTTATGAATTTTTACACTTGTGTATGACTTGTGAAATGGAATCCAGAGCCATGTTGATGTATTTTTAGTTATTGAAAATGAGTCACTGAACAGCAGAAAAAGGGAAAAAGCAATTTTGAGAAATGCCGTTCTGAATTGCGTTTTAGTTTATTTAGAACTTAGGTTTTGGATGACCTGGAAGCCTAAGCTTGCGGGCGGGTTGGGAGCGTTATGGTTTGTTTATTCTCATCCGCATGACATGGCGTCTTTGGAGGCATATTCCGACTTAATTTGCGAAATGTTGCGAAGGCATGCGACGCATGCAGATATTTCACAGCACCTCAAAGACATTGGCGCAGGACATGGCTGTTCTGTTATGAGCGTGTTTAGGGTCTTTGAAGAGCATGTACCGTACTGCATAGCATCCATGATCCATGAACTCGCTGGAGGTCGATCTATCGTCGTCGTCGTCGTGTGTTGTAAGTGAGACATGAGTGAGCGCGAGCCAGGCGGTGTAATTTACTTCCGGGTGAAATATAGGATCAGTCAAATGAAATTCAATAAAGGAATAGAGTAGAGTGGGGGGAAAAGCCCCCCTTAAGGAAAATTCAGTTTTTCTCCAAGTTGAAATGAACCATGTGTTTAGTTTTAATCATAGTTTTTGACAACAGTGACATGAACAATAATGCCACCTAAAGTTTGCCTAAAGTTAATACTTAATTATTTTTTTTTTTTAACAAAAACAAACATTGTGCCAAGGGGGCCTTTTACCCCCCCAGTGGGGTAAAAGGCCCCCTGAGGTGGGGCAATAGGCCCCCTCACTCAAAAAAAGCTGTTTGGATAGCAAAAGTGTTTACTTAAGCCTACAATGTGAAAGAAACAAGAAAATATCCCTGAATTAATGAACAGATGCATCATTTTATTATATTTCGCATTTTAATTTCAATATAATTTTGTGTGGATTGAACATGAATTAACAAAGAACAAGTGCATCAATAAATAATGCTAATTGAATCAATGAATTCATTAGCTATCTGCTATTCAGAAATGTATGAAATACAGTAATTATGATAAAAGGAAACGATGCCCCCTGGGGGCCATTTACCCCGCCATTAAGGGGGCGTTTTACCCCACAGACTACACTTTTACAAAAAAGGCTCTTACTTTCAAAATGTGATTCAACTTTTTATACCTAATGTATTTTTTTTTTAAACGTACTGACTTGTCTACTCATACCACAGACACAGCTGTGATATCTGACGAAATAGCAGCTATCTAAATTCAGTTTTACTGATATCTGAAAATTATATCACTTACCATGAAATTTGATTTCTCTCCGCTGCGTTGCTGATATGCGATCCACAGTGGATATTTGTATATCCCCGTTGTCAAGCCAGTCCATAGCAACAATAGAAATGTAACTTTGCGCCATCTGGTGGTTATTTTGGGTAAAACAGGCCGGGGGCGTATTACCCCACTCTACTCTAAATGAATATTACAAAATAAGAAAACGATCAGAAATGTTGTCCACTTTTCTAATACTACTATTTGATGATGGCAATACATTTTGAAAACAAAATAGAGCCATTTCTGCTTGTATCGTTTTAAATAAAACACCAAGCTGCACCCTTTTTTAAATTTCATCTTTCATTCCAAAACAGAATAATGAATGAACAAAAAAGTACACAGACCAGACGGTATGCTGAATTTGATGTTTTATCTCGTGAATGCTATTGGGGGTTTTTCAATTTTGATTCTTGCAACCATTTAAAAAAAAAGGTTGAGACAGTAAAGCATTTACCACTTTATAAATGTTTCCATTCATTCTCACAACACTTAAAAGATGTTTAGGGACTGAAGATACCAAGTGATGAAGTGTTTCAGGTGGTTTTTTTTTTGTCCCATTCTTCCTGCAAACAGGTCTTAAGGTGCGTACCAGTACGGGGTCGTTGTCATTATATTCTTCATTTCAAAACTCACCACACATTCTCGATTAGGGACAGAGGGGACTCGCCCTCTTCTTCCGCAGCCACGCCTTTGTAACGTGTGCAGAATGTGGTTTTGCGTCGTCTTGTTGAAATCTCCCTGGAAAAGATGTCGTCCTGAAGGCAGCATATGTTGCTCCAAAATCTCAGCGTACTTTTCTGCATTAATGCTCCATCACAGAAGTGTAAGTTACCTTTACCAAGGGCACTGACCCAACCCCAGACCATGACACACCCTGGCTTTTGGACTTGTTCCTGGTAACAGTCCGGATGATCCTTTTCATCACTGGTCCAGCACCCATTTCTATTAGAAATTAATCATAAAATAGACCTGGAATACTGATTTGTCTGACCACAAAACACATTTCCACTGTGTGATGGTCCGTCCCAGACGCCTCCGATCACAGAGAAGTCGATGGCGCTACTTCTGCACACGGTTAAAGGGGAACTGAAGTCATTTTTAAACTTGCTTTATTGCTTAATTAGCGTGTTATTCAATTACGTTTTCGGTTTTAGTAACCTTATATTGTGACTTGTATTGGCAACTAATTGCAATTAAATATTATACTCATCGGCCTATTCGGTTTTTAGCCGTGTTGAATTTAGTTCGTTTGGTCCACGGCAGGCGTCGCTTATCCACGCGATCTTCGTGAGACTTCGAAACGTGAAGTGTCAGCGTCGCCATTTTGAAAACTGTTTCCCAAACGAAGTATTGCACAAAAAACGAGTTTAAATGACGATTACTGCCTACTTTTCTCAAACTTTCCTGATTGCCATCAAAACAAACAAAACTTCCGGCTTGATTACGTCAGCATTCGAAGGAGGGCGTGCACGTCTTTTGACAATATTGGTTTCCGCTATATGCTTTACTTCCGTCCTACGATATCTCGCACAATGAATCTCGTTTACGGCCGTTGCTTTGACATATGGACTGATATATTACAGAGCATATTTCAAACACTCGTAACTTGCTACAGCAGCGACAAAATAGCGATCAAAAATGCATTCCGATATTTAATAAAATGAGATAAATAGAATTTTGATGATAAAAAAATTTGCCTTCAGTTCTCCTTTAACATATGGCTTCCTTTTTGCACAGTAAAGTTTTAACTGGTATTTGTGGATATAACTCCGTATTGTAGCTTGATAAAGGTTTGCTAAAGTAATCCTGAGCCCATGTGGTTCTATCAGCTGTAGATGAATGACGGTTCTTGATGCAGTGCGGTGTGAAGGATCGGAGATCACGGGTGTTCAGATTAGGCTTGTGCCCTTGACCTTTACACACCATAATTCCTCCAGAGTCCTCAAATTGTTTCATGATATCATGCACCGTAGAGGGTGAAATATCCAAATCCCTTCCTATCTTTCTTTGAGGAACATTGTAAACATTTCAATAAGTTTCCAAACGCATTTGCTGACAAACCGGAGATCCTCGGCCCATCTTTACTCCTCCTCAAAGACGAGGACTTTCCTGGATATTGATTTTGTACCAAATCGTGACTGCAACTGTTTCTTTACTTCCTCAATTCTACAAAATTCTTGAAAAACTATTCAATAACATTAGATAAATGCATAGAAAAATACAAACTACTGTGATGGTCAATATGGATTTAGAGCAAATAGATCAACAGAGATTGCACTAATGGAATCAAGTGAAGAAATCAGTAACTCTATATAGATGATAAACATGTTGCTGGGATATTTATTGATCTTCAAAAAGCTTTTAATACTATTAATCATGATATATTAATTAACTAGACAGGGACACTAACGAGTGCAAACCCCGCCTTTTCCCTATTAAAATACATTGGGCGAAAATTTCGAAGTTCTGCCATGACCTTGACCTTTGACCTCCAAAATTTAATGGTTTCCTTCCTGGGTGATTGGCAACACATGTACAAAATTTGGTCCAAATCGATCCATTGGTTCTTGAGATATCTTGCAGACACACAGACAGACAGACAGATACACACACACACACACAGACTGACGCAGGTGAAAATAATAACCCCTCCGACTACTGTCGGCGGGGTTAATAAGATGGAACAATATGGGATAAGGGGAGTTGTATTAAATTGGATAAAAAGTTATTTGAGCAACAGGACACAATTTGTGAAGTTGGGTGACTCTGTCTCAACTCGTCTGAATATTGATTGTGGTGTCCCTCAGGGGTCAGTATTGGGTCCTAAACTGTTTATTCTTTATATAAATGATATGTTCAATGTATCAAAAATATTTAAGATGGTTTTATTTGCAGATGACACAAATATGTTTTGTTCTGGAACAAATTTACATGAGTTAGAAAACAATCTCTTCAGAATTGTGCAGGTTAAAAAGTTGGTTTGATCGAAATAAATCATCATTAAATCTGTCTAAAACAAAAATCATGTTATTTAATAATTATAAAATAAATAGGGCAATAAATGTACAGGTAGACGGTGTTGATATTGAAAGAGTTTCTAATAATAAATTTCTTGGGGTAATAACAGATGATAGAATTAATTGGAAATCACATATAAAATACATACTAATGAAACTATCAAGAAGCATATCTGTGTTGAGTAAAGCTAAGCACGTCCTGGACTATAATTCACTCCGCATTCTTTACTGTTCCCTGGTTTTACCGTACTTAAATTACTGCTCAGTGGCGTGGGGAAATACGTATAAATGTTCACTTCATGCAATAACTATACTTCAAAAAAGAGCTATAAGAATAATTCATAGTGCTGGTTACCGAGATCATACTAATTCACTATTCTTAAATTCAAAATGTTTAAAATTCAGGGATATTATAGAATATAAAACTGTCTTAGTAATGTACAAAAAGTAAGGAATTATAAAGTACCAAGGAATATCCAAATAATGTTCTCGGATGGGGAGGGGGTATAATTTTAGGGGGAAACTGAAATTTAAAATTCGCAGTGCTAGGACAACGTTAAAAATGTTCAGCCTTCTATTTGTGGAGTAAAGCTATGGAACAGTTTGAATGTGGAGCTCATGAAATGTACAACTATAAACCAGTTCAAAAAAAGGTATAAGGAACAGATCTTTATGAGGTATAGGGAGGAGGAATTACAAGAACATGCTATTGATAATATAAGTGTATATATGTGGGTATGGGTACATACGGATATATTATATAAAAAGAGAGTATTTGTGTGTGTCAGTGGCGGCTGGTAGTCTTTCAAACAGGGGAGGCTGGTCGGTTACGATATTTCCAGATTTTAAAAGAAAAAAGAAAAAACACATAAATTTTGCCCATACTCTTGCCTCTGATCTGGCTGATTGTTGGCAGCGTCACAAACTGTGAAATAACAGGTTCTTTTGGCCCATTAGCCTACTGTCCAATATACATGATGCTGGTGTTGGGGGGAGGGGTATATTTTAACATTTTATATTTTAAAATTGTGGCATGTTGTTTAAAAATTGATCATTATGGAAAGCAGCTGTTTGTCAGGAACCTCAGCAGTAACAGCAGAGTGTTCTGGAATAGGCACAAGCACTGACCTTGGGGAGCCAAACATAGAGCTGGGTGCCACACATTTCATTCAATGACACTTTCCCTATATTTTACTTATTTTGACTGAGAAATGTTTTATTGACAATTTTGATAACCCTTCACTTTTAATCCAGGTCTGTAGTGTGAAATGTTCTCGGCTGTGTTTTTGTTTAAAAATGTTTTCCAAATTGTAGCTGTGTTTAATTCATATCCAGAGAAATATATGTTCCAATATAATATACTCAGCATAAACATTTTAAATAGATTCTATATTTTTGGTCCATCCATGACATATTACTAAAGTAGCCTATTTACTGTTGTTGATGTGGGTCACTTGCTGTTAGCCAATTCACTTTCTCGCACCAGGAGAGCTGAAAGGAACGAGTATTATTCCCTACCTTTTTCACCAAGTCAATTTGAGGCGTTGGTCTACCCTGCTCTTTAATTTTAATTTGTTCCTCGAAAGGAAGACTGGCAAATGGCTTCGCCAAAATTAAATCAGCAATGCTTGGCATCCATGCGCAGCTTTCTTGCTAGCTGACTAGCCCCCTCAAGCTCAAGTTCAGTCACTCAAATAAACGAAATTTCTGGAACTAAGATAGCAAACTTGACAACACTATATTTACACTTTATTTACAATGAATATATACAAACTAAAAAAGCTGGTAGAAACCGTATGTAATGAATGAAATCGAAATGTAAGCTGATCTCTTACAATACACCACAGCACTTGTGAATCCGCATGGGACTGAACTGAAATTCACCGCTGCCTGTCTATATTTGAAACGAGCTGTCAAAGAAAATATCCGTCCGCTTCCCCAATCACCAGTCTCCTCGCGGAAAGCTTTGCCATGTCCCTCCCACTGTGAGGCTGGGAGTCCGTGGGCGGGCGTTTTCGCAGTATTTGTCCAATAACCGTCTTGCATTTTGATATTGAAAAGCACATAGTTCCCAAATGTCATTGAAGTCCACTGAGGCTGGGCTGCATCGCGCTGTCACGAGGGGGAAAAACTCACGCACACATTAGGCGAACTGGGGAAAGTTATAACGGAATGATTTCGCACTGTAGTTGGGTTGAGCACATATATTTCTATGATTCTGGATCTGAAATAGCAATGTTATAACTTATAACATTGCTATTTCAGATCCAGAATTTTTAGAGGAGGCTGAGCCTCCCTCGTTGTCTTAGAGCAATCACCCGTGGTGTGTGTGTGTGTGTGTGTGTGTGTGTGTGTGTAGTGCATAATTGTATATAATATATAAGCATAATATGCATAATTATGATATGGGTGTCTGTGTACGTACGGATGTGTATAGTTATAGGTATGTGTACATGTATGTACTGTATATATGTATTGTATGTGTGTATATATGCATAGCATAAGTATTTGTAAATATATGATTTGGGCGATATTATACCATGTTGGTATGTCTTGGTATGTTGGTACGTTTTCTTTTGTATATATAGTTTATTATGGTGGAAAGTGACGTTTGATTAGCGGTGGTATAGAGGGTTAGGATTTGATAAGTTATTTACTTCTTCCTAATCCTTTCCGAACATTATTATGTTACTGCCTTGTGGCTACGCTATTCTGTTTATGATGTTTTGATGATTGCATTTTTTATTTTTATTTGGATAAAGCAGCTACAGATAATGAGGTGAGTGAGATTTTTTGTTTGTTTTTATTTCTTCTTTACTGTTCGGAATAAAGCAATCAATCAAAAAAAAAAAAGCAATCAGCTGTTGACTTGACCGTTTCAAATCACATCGTTATTTAACTGTTTTACCTCATTACAAGCCCGAAACCGCCCCACTTCCAACCTTTTTTTGGAATGCGTTACAGGCCTGAATGGACGTATATTAACAAATGAACTGACGCTGACCAACAGAACATGAAATTAGAGGTCTGCGTGGGACAGAATTTTCAGTCCCGCTCCCGCAAAGAATTATGATTTTCAGTCCCGCTCCCGCAAAGAATTATGATTTTCAGTCCCGCTCCCGCCCGCAAATCCCGCATGATGCAGACGTTTGCGTTATTTCTCACGAAAGTTCTTGTCATTGGCTTGGGGAATTAAACATGCTGAGCTTAGCTGAGCTCTCCACTGACCGATCCTTCACCTAGCGCATGTAGCGAGGGTGCGCGTTGCCAGGCACCTCTTTTTATGGCAGCACTTACTTCTGAAGCACTGTGAGCTTCACTAGAGGAGCTCTGCTCTTCTGCCATGATCGGAGATCTCAAACACGGAAGAGCGGAAAGGAATCGGAAACGTACACGAGATTAGACCACATCCGCAAATTTAGGCATCTTAAAATGTTTTTATTAAATGCCGAATAAAATATCCAGCACAAATTATATACGATAGGCATAAATTAATAATTTATAAATTTTATTTTAAACACATTTTTAGTTAGCGGGACTGCAGCTTATCACCTCTCCCACCCGCATTGTGCACTCCCCCTCCCGCCCGCAATGAGCTTTCAAAATTTGTCCCGCGCCGCACTGCTTTGCGTCGGGTCCCGCGGGACTCCCGCGGGAGTGCAGGGCTCTACATGAAATATCTTGGGTAATACAAGTCAAGGTAAATTTAGAAATAAATGCTTTATTTGTATTTTCCATCCCATCCCAACTTTTTCTGATTCGAGGTGGTATTACAGCTTTGGAGCACTGCAGTCAGAAGTAACGTTTTGCATTAAACTTTAAGAAATGGAATCAAGTCAATGGGGTCGAATGAGAAAATTGGTGTAAGAAATAAATAAGCGATCTAAATACAAAGATTTAGGGACTGACTGGCACTTTTTAAATTGTTTTCCCCTTATTCTATTGCAAATATTGGATAAACTAATAAAACAAATCATTTTGAACTTCCCTATAGCTATTAACCTGTATTAAAATACCAGTATGGTTACAGTAACATATTAGCGAAAAACTCAACACAATTTGTCTCTTTTCACGCTTAAATGTACAGTGCAGAACAACCTTCGTGTCTCAGATCTAAATTTCACATTTGTATCAGCATGATGTTTTACAAACCACGTCCGTTTAAACTGCAGACAGACGTTATCCTGAAAGTCCTTACTGCCTGTCGTCAATTCCTAATCCACAGCAGCCATTAAATACACATTAGGCTTACGGTAAATGTTTCACAGCTGGTTTAAATACTTCCGAATTGAAACACACACTCGCAGAACTAAGTACCCATTCTCTTAAATATAAACTGACAACGTTCAGAAATGATAGAGGAAACGTGGACTGTGAAACGTGATGCTCCGTCATGCCATTCTCTTTACACATTCTCTTTCTCTACAAAACACACACACACACACATCTGATATTCCTTGCTTATTTTATACGAGTGTATACGGTCTTTTCAGGGGACATGACAAACAATATTTGAAGACATTTTTAGTGATGTACGATATGTAGGGTCAGAAAAACTGGTGTACTGTATTTTGGGGGGGAATGTCTACAATGTCCAGAAAAATAAAATTACTTTAAACTAAAATGTTTTAAGTTTTTTTTTTAAAGATCTGCTTCCAATCAGAGTTTGTCATTTGCTTTAGTTTTTTTTTTTTTTTTTTTAGATTTTTTTTGGGCTTTTTGCACCTTTATTGGACAGGACAGCGCAGAGACAGGAAACGAGCGGGAGAGAGACAGACGGGAAGGGATCGGGAAATGACCTCGGGCCGGAATCGAACCCGGGTCGCCCGCATTCATGGCATGGCGCCCCAACCACCCGAGCCACGACGCCCCCATTTGCTTTAGTTTTTAATTTAGAAAAACCTCAGAAAAGTGTATTGGGAGAATTTATCATGTTTGGCATTATTTTACCATCACACTTTTACCATCAGCTGCTTGCAGACATTTTGCAGACACTGAAATTTTCAGAAAAATTCTTATTTACTGAAAAAAAAAAAGTTTTCACGGTATCCGCTATGTCTTAAAAAAGTGGCATCATTTATCACGATTTTGATCTTGTATCATCATACTGGCATATTTATTCTGACACAAATCCAATTTTAGCTGTTTGAACTACGGAAATCTTGCACTGAAAGCTGCCCCTTTTCCACCAAAGCAGTTCCAGGGCTGGTTCGGGGCCAGTGCTTAGTTTGGAACCGGGTTTTCTGTTTCCACTGACAAAAAACTGGCTCTGGGGCCAGAAAAACCGGTTCCAGGCTAGCACCAACTCTCTGCTGGGCCAGAGGAAAGAACCGCTTACGTCAGCGGGGGGGCGGAGTTGTTAAGACCAACAACAATGACAAGACCGCGAAAGATCGGCATTTTTAAGCGACGAGAAGCAGCAGCTGTACAAACGCGAAGTCATCATTATTATTATTGTTGCTGCTGCTGCTTCTTCCGTGTTGTTTTTGCTTCGATATTCGCGCCAAGGTTTATGCAAACGTAGCGACATAACTGACATATACAGCGACGTAATGACGTGGCTTCCCTTAGCACCGCAAGCTATGGAAAAGCAAACTGGTTCTCAGCTGGCTCGCAAGTTGAACGAGTTGTGAACCAGCCCTGGAACTGATTTGGTGGAAAAGGGGTATGAATGTCCTGCGCAGACACCAGTTGCGTTTTCTAACGCCATATCTTCCATTCCAATGGTAACACCCACAGACGATATAATCCATCCATCCATCCATCCATCCATCCATCCATTTTGGCGTATCACTACAGTGGCATGGCCGCTCTGACGGCTTCAGCCACCGCAGTGTGTAGGGAACATTACGGTAGTGGTTTCCCGTTGCCTTCTACTGGATTATTATAGAGGTTTTCTCCTCTCAACCACTCACATTCACACCTACGGACAATTTAGAGCCACACAGACACGGGGAGGACGTGCAAACTCCGCACAGAAAGGCCCCAGAACCTTTTTGCTGTGAGGCGACAGTGCTAACCACAACACGACCGTGCTGCCAGATAATATAATAAGACAAGATAATGTACCACGTGAAGGGTTTTGTACGTTCTCCTTATATACGTATAGACGAACGGGCAAAATCAAGTCTCATATCCGGATCAGTTGAAACATGGAAGGACGTTGCAACTTGGAACAAAACATCAGCTTACCTTTCACCATATTTCACACCATTTTTTATGATTCTACTATTGAATCAACATTACCATCTGGGCACAGCACAATAGCTCACCTTGCAATTGTCTCAATATCTTGTATTTTATTCGTTTTTCAGACCTTAGATTTTCACACGATGTCAATTAGAATGCGACCTTGAGCATTTGTGTCGAATGAAGTGGAGTTTATAAGCCCTAAATAAATCACTTACATTTGGAAATTTTGTACTTCGAAGAACTTCTCATCTCATCTCATTATCCCTAGCCGCTTTATCCTGTCCTACAGGGTCGCAGGCAAGCTGGAGCCTATCCCAGCTGACTACGGGCGAAAGGCGGGGTACACCCTGGACAAGTCGCCAGGTCATCACAGGGCTGACACATAGACACAGACAACCATTCACGCTCAAGTTTGAGTCACCAGTTAACCTAACCTGCATGTCTTTGGACTGTGGGGGAAACCGGAGCACCCGGAGGAAACCCACATGGACACGGGGAGAACATGCAAACTCCGCACAGAAAGGCCCTCGCCAGCCACGGGGCTCGAACCCGGACCTTCTTGCTGTGAGGCGACGGCGCTAACCACTACACCACCGTGCCGCCCTTCGAAGAACTTATAAGAAGAAAAACAGGCTTTCTCTGGCGATTTCTGAGCCTTTAGACAAATAAAAAACAAATATATATACATCTTTATATCTGCCAAATTTCAGGAAGCTGGGAATAATGTTTCTGGAGCTATTAAATCCTAAACATAGCTTCCTAGAGAAGACTTTGTTGTTTGAATGTAAAACCTCAGCCATGTTTGAATTGACTGAGAAGGAGTCAAACGATCCTTAAAACACATCCATGTCCACTAGGTGGAGCTGAAAGAGTTTTCATGCTTGATCCAGCATCCGTGGTGTGTGTTACACAGCCATACGAGAGCAGTGCAGTGTGGGAAATAAAAGCCCCAGGTTCGAGCAGCTCAACACAAAAACATGCCTGCAACAGCTTTCTACCAACAAGCCATAAGTCATCTATTAACAAGCATGTGATGTTGATGAGTGGCTGTGGATTCGCTACGCAGCGTGTGATCTGTGTATGGGAGGTGGTGATTTACAGCAAGCTGATCGTCACCCAAGTCACGGCTCATCTCTCACATGCCCGGTCCAAATTCGCACAAAGCTCAAATGCAATGTCGACGGAATTTCGCATTTCAAAAACGGACAGCGAAACATGTCACGCTGTATAAGGAAGGAACAAAACACTCCATGTCATGCTGTTATAGGAAGATAATCAAACACTAGTGTGGTGTGGTCGAGTAACTGTAATCGCTTTGAACTTGATTAATGAATGACTTTTAAAATCAATGTATACTGTCATGGAACATCCCTGAAACAAGTGTATCACCGGAAAAAGAAAAATGCAGTTTGTCATCCATGCTCCTGAGAAAGCCCTCACAAAGTGCTGACACTGGAGACTCCTTCCATAACAGAACATTTGAACAGAATGGACGAGCGGTGTGGACGTGCGTCTGGAAGACTGCGTCTGGAAAGACCAAACAATTTATATCTTATTGACATTCGGCTCCCTGAGACAGCACCGGCCTCGGTTAAGGCCGTTGCTGAGACAACATTTCCCCCTGAAGGTCACTGCTGGGAGACGCTCTCGCGTTCCTCGCATTCCTTCTTCAACTTTCCGCGGTTGCCATTTTCATCCCCAGGGTGACAAGCGGGTGCGTGACCAGCACCTTCATGGCTGCAGGAGCGGACGGCTGCTTGCTTGCGCTGGGTTACCCCTACGTCCTCCCCTCCCCCCACAAGTCCCGTGTTTTAAAGTGTACTTGTGTTATCGTGTGCTTATGCAGAGGTTTTTAAATGTTCCCACACTGTACTCCTGACAGGAGCATAGTGGGGGGGGGGGGGGGGGGGGGGTTCTTTTTTCCTCATCTCTCCTCATGTTATTATTGTGTTTCCTTTTCTTTTATCCCCGTCTTCCTGTCCTGTTCCCGCTCTGTAAGGACAGGTTGATGGTCAATTTCACTGGCAGTGATGATAAAGGGTTCATTCATAAATGTTCAACAAAGCTGTTTACACAAAGCTGCTTTGTTAAAAAAATAAACATTTTTTTTAACAAGGTTTTGATTATGCAGCTCATCCCTCATCCAAGTCCCTGAAGATGAGCTTTTGCTATAGAAAGCTTCGATATGACTTGAATTAGTGCCGTTATAGAAAATGAATCAACACCTTCTGAGCGATCAGGAAATACTCAGCTCTGTGCTTTGACTGGACTCGACCTCATTTTTCGGAAATCAGACTAGAAAAACTTGGGCCACAATCCCCAAGCTCACTTTTCTGTCCATCACGTAGATGAGACTTCAGAGCCGCTTCTTGCGTCATTCGTTGAGAAATAAAGAGTTACTGATCGCGGATACAAGCGGCCGAAATGAGTTTCCTTCACAGGGTGGCTGGGCGCTCCCTTAGAGATAGGGTGAGAAGCACAGTCACTCGGGAGGAGCTCGGAGTAGAGCCGCTGCTCCTCCACATCGAGAGGAGTCAGCTGAGGTGGCTCGGGCATCTCTTTCGGATGCCTCCTGGACGCCTCCCTGGGGAGGTGTTCTAGGCATGTCCCCCCGGGAAAGACCCAGGACACGCTGCAGGGACCATGTCTCTCGGCTGGCCTGGGAACGCCTCGGTGTTCTTCCCGAGGAGCTGGCCGAGGTGTCTGGGGAGAGGGAAGTTTGGGCTTCCCTGCTCAGACTGCTGCCTCCGCGGCCCGGCCCCGGATAAGCGGACGAAGACGAGAAGAGTCTGCCAAGTCATTAACTTGCTGAAGAAAAAAGCAACAAACTGTTGTTGAATCCAGTTGGTGCAGGTTCATGGCAGGTGGAAATACCCAGCATGCACCGCACACCGATCACTCTGAGGCAGTGTGGTGTAGGCTGAAGCATCATATCCCTGATGATCAGGAAAGAACGCTTCACACTGTACACCCTGACTGCCGACAGGACGCGTCACTTGCCTGAGCTCTGGAGCACATGGAGAGCTGAAAGCATCAGGTTTTGTTGTTTGGCCGGACGCCAATGAGTTAACCGAGCCGACACATCTTGCCATGATATGTGGTCAGAGCTGGCAAGTAAACGCAAACCCTCCAATCTGCTTTCTCTCCCCGTCTCTCTCACACCATCTTGGCTGCAAGATGATTCGAAATGCACATGCGTAATCTATCCTGACAAGTTCATCTCCCTGTAAAGAATACTAACACGATGTCCCAGAGTTTATCATTTTACGTTAATATGGACCGTTAAACTTCTTGCTCTGTAACTGCTTCGCTTCTGCGCTTGAGAGTTTCAAATCCTAAGAGGCCATGTTGGAGCACATTCTTAGACTGGACTCTGGGTTTCACTTGGAAGTCATTATGTATCTTAAAAGAACAGAACCACCATCATCACCACCATCATCATCATCAGATCTGGAAAAAGAGCTCAAGAGTCCTTGGCACTGCCTCCTGACAAATGTGTGCACAAGGAGTGTATGTAATAGATACAGACATAAATCTGTTTTTTTTTTTAAACAGTTTTATTTAAACTTCTAGTCTAAGGGTCAATGCAAACTTGAACATATGCTATATCACTCCCTTCCTGGTATTCATGTAAATAATGAGGCATTTGGACTCGAGCTTTGACAAACATAAATCTGTACAATAATAATTTTAAAACGTAGCAGACGCTGAAGCTTTCGGACAGTTTTGACCCTTTTTTGCCCTCCATACGCCTTCGAATTCATTTTGACTGAAGCTCTAATGGCATCCAGCGTCCGAGTAGTGGTTTACCATCGGTCAGCACCATTAGACTTAAACCAACCCGCTTGCAGCTCTGCCCAGCAACGTGCAGTCATCGGCCAATCGAGTCACGGTGCCTCGTCCACCTGCTCCTCGGCCCACACATGGAAAACTATGCCTGCGCACATGTGCCTTTTCCCCTCCCTTCCACTCAGCAGCTCACTGAAAGTGATAGCACCCTGGCTTGTATTCTTAAACTAGCTACTGAAAGTGTGATGGGACATGATCTGCCAAAAAAAAAAAAAAATCAACAACACATACAAGCGTTTTTAACTGAGGAAGCCGTGTAACCGTGCATAAGACCGGCAGAATTCAGATTTGCTTTTATGACAAAAAGAAGAAAAACAGAGAGAAAAGTAGCAAAAAATGAAAGGGTTTAACAAAAAATAAATCCAAAAATAAATTTAATGGTTGCTACAAAAAAATTAATTTAAAAAAAGTGGGAATGTTTGTTATGCAAAGTCTTTGTTAATTCCAGCTTTCCCCCCCCTTATTTCTGAATTTCAAAATAACCTTTACCTACGTCCAATAACAACCGAGGCAGAAGTAACTAAAATTAGCCTAAAGGCGCAAGATTCAAAATTAAAAAATTCTTACCAGTACAAATCACCTGGAAGACACGTACAACACAGGCACGTAACGATATATCATGCGACGATCAATCGCGGTACTAATTTATGTATGATTCGAATTGAAGAATTAAAAACGAATCACGATTATCATTAGGCTGTGTCATCTCTGTCCCCCTCGGACATGCACGTGCATGACTTCACCGTCGGTGGAAGTAACATAGCTCAAATGCTGCGAAAACACGAAAAAAAAAAAAACAGATCGAACATGGGAAAGAGCTTTTGTGTGATTGACTGTACAAACAGATTTAACCAGAAATCGGAGCCCTTTTTTTTTTTTTACAGACTGCTGAAAAGATAAAGAAAAGAGAAGCAGACAGAGGCAGAACAAATGTTCATAGGTGTTTATTGCAGCGGCCTAACCCAATCAGATCTACCAGATCGCAACAGAAAAATTTACTATTAAAACCAGTTGTTAAAACAAAGTGTGGTGAAGCAGCTTTTAGCTACTATGCAGTACAGCTATGGAACCAACTGCCAGAGGACATTAAAAATGCTCCTGCTGTTGGCAGCTTCAAATCTAGGTTAAAGACCAAGCTGTTCTCAGATGCTTTCTGTTAAATAATTAATATTTTTACATTTTTTATAATCTTTACTTTCTCTGCATGTTTTAAATTTACTTAAATTTTATTCTATTTTATTCCACTGGTTTCTTTTTCTTTTTCTCCTTTTTTCTTTTTGGCATTTTATTATTTTATTTCTACTATTGTTTAATTCTTATTATTTTCTTTTAATTCTTTTAATTAATTGTTTTAGATTAAAAATAAAATTATTTTATGTAATTTTATTTCTCTATTGTTTACTGTTTTTGTTTTTGCTTCTGTAAAGCACATTGAACTGCCATTGTGTATGAAATGTGCTATATAAATAAACTTGCCTTGCCTTTATTAAGAGAAGACCTATTTGTTACTGACACTTCATTTTTTAGAGACCTAATCTTGACAAGTATGAACAAATCTTGCCTTTTGCACTCGTATTTTATGATATCTTGCTCAGCTTTATCCGTTCATCCTGTACAGGGTCGCATGCGAGCTGAAGCCCATCCCAGCTGAGCATGGGCGAGAGGCGGGGTACAACCTGGACAAGTCGCCAAATCATCACAGGGATCCAGCCTGATTTGATTACGTTATTTTGATATAAATTATTTATTGACCCCAATATTTACAGCTAGTGCATATATATATATATATATATATATATATATATATATATATATATATATATAAGCGTGGAATCACTCATGGGTACTGAAATGGGGACATGAACTTATTTTTAAAAATTCACCTAAAACCATTTCTTTTTTTACCATCAGGTCACAAAACATGTAATCTTTAATGAATGATATGTTAAAAGATAACTTTAATTTTCTGAGATGTAATAAAAACATATTTATATGCCAAAGTCAGAACGTAACAGAAGTGTTGTGGACATATAGATTCTCAATTTTAACAATGTAGAATTACTTTTTGAAACATAGGAAGGTGATGTTTTAGCAAATATAATTAATAAACATGTGTAGTAGAATAAACATACACATTCTTTCAATAAGATTAACATGGTATAGAGCTAGATTGTAATTTGTAACAGACGCGAGATGGACAATCGTAACAGAAGTAATGTAACAGACATCATTTTGGAACTCATAGGCTTGACTTTGGCATATAAATATGTTTTTATTACATCTCAGAAAATTAAAGTTATCTTTTAACATATCATTCATTAAAGATTACATGTTTTGTGACCTGATGGTAAAAAAAAGAAATGGTTTTAGGTGAATTTTTAAAAATAAGTTCATGTCCCCATTTCAGTACCCATAAGCGTGGAATCACTCATATATAGATTTTTTTTTTAAAAAAGAGATGTTAAAAACTTTAATACATACACGACTGTTTTTAAGCAAACACAAATGGCATGAGACATTATGCTATCACATACTTGTGATATAATTTGTGTGTGACTTGTTTCTGAGTTATTACCTTTTGGAATCGACTCAAGGGACACTACAGACAGGCTGATAACTGGATTCTGATTTCTACCACGATAATAAAATTAAAAATGACAGGCCCCCTTGGCACTGCTTCACCGTCCCCAGCTTGAGAACCACGGCTTTATACCAACATTCTTCAGCCAGATGCAGAGTAATTCCTGCAAAAATGAGCCATACGGATGGCCAGATGTTTCAATTTTGAACACAGTAGGTCCTCGAACAGCACACAGAAAACAGAAAAATGGGACGGAGGTGACATAATCCAGAAGCCAAACAAAATGAGTTATGGAATACCCTGTCCACACTCTAGGGATTTTGTACCGATATGAAACCACTTTCGTACCGCAACACCTGTCCACACTAGCAACTATACCGGTACTGTAGCGGTATAACTGTATCGGTACGAAACCCACAAATGTATGGGTTTCGTACCGGTACAGTATCGGTACTGTAGCGCTTCGCTGTAGTGTGGACAGATGAAGCGGTTCTGTATCGATACAAATATAATGCGCATGCGCAATGAACCATTCCTACGTCTTCCGGGTTATTCATACAATACAATACAATACAATATGCACGCGCTTTCCAGCTGTAAATAAAACGTCAAAATGGCTCAAAACGACCGTGGAGCTACATGGAGCAAAGAAAGGGGGAGGGGGAAAGAGGGAGGAAGAAAGGAGGAAGAGGGGAAAGGGGAGAGAAAGGGAGGGGAAGAGGGAGAAAGTGAGGGAGGAGAAAGGGAGATTCGTTTTCTTTGTTTCTTTCTTTCTCAACTGCCTCGCACGTTTTATACGATTCGACTGAATAAATGACCACCAGAAATACAGACTGTACACTGACAACAAAAAGCATGCGCGCACACACGTCGTTTCTGTTTCATCCGCCATATTCTCGGAAGGAAGTTACTCGGTAACCACGGAAACATTTCGCGCACGCGCATTTCAACTACCGTGAAAGAAAACCGCAAACATTTCTCGCTAGTGTGGACACATGCACTAAACCGTACCGGTATACTTTGTACCGTATCGATACAGTTATACCACTTTCGTACCGGTATAAGTGTGAACACAGCAGAAGTCTCTGAGAGAGATGGATTTCATACAGCGGGATAGGACAGATCAAGCTGAAGGAAGCCAGAAGGAGCGTCGGGTTAAAGAGGACACACAGAGAAAAACAAACAAATGGAGGATGCGTCCATTTACCACTGCAGTCGAATAGATAGTAACCAGAGACACTGACTTATCTGTCTTCTAAAATTAAGAGTACTTATTTACGATTTACTCTCGTACTATATTCAGTAAGGCTGATGTTTCTATGCAACAAAGCATTCGGACATGCTTTTCTGCTCAACACAGATGTAAAAAAGTGCTTATTTGAGTTGCTTTCTGTGCAAAGTCTAGAAACCACGGTGTGTGAATTGAAAATCTCTTGAGATCAGCACTTTCTCAAACCAGCATGCTGGGCACCCACAACCATGCCATGATCAACATCACAGAGATCGCAATTTTCAAAACCAAAACCATCCAGTGAGTGGCGCTTCCGCAGGCGGATAAGACAGGTCGGATGAGAATGGCAAGAGTGGGTCAAGCTAACAGGAAAGCCACGATGACTCCAAGAACCACTCTGTACAACCGTGGTGAGCAGAAAAGCATGTCGACACACTGAACACTGAAGCAGGCAGCTACACCAACGTCAACGTGAAATATAGCCACAAGCTCATGCGACATAAACGTAACGCAATAACTATGATTATTTATGTTCCATTTCCTCTAACCCTAAATGTAGGTCTCGCGAACCAGACCATGTGTGGTGTCGGAGGTTTTCTTCTTTATCGTGGTACTGGATAGTTGCTAGTTGTGTTAGCTAATGAATAAGGAGAGTTCATAACTACCAGATTAGAACTGTGCATGCCAAAATCATCGCACACCCGCATCGAATGACACGCTCCAGTCACAATTTGTCGAAAAGTCGCACTGAAAATATGAAATCTAATATCCATTTTCATCTTCAAACTTTAGGCCACGCCTCCTACCTGAGTCTGATCCTTCTGTGTGTGTGTGTGAGAGAGAGAGAGAGAGAGAGAGACACACACACACACACACCGAACTATGTGCTGATTAAGAAAGTGATGGAGCTGCGACTGTTTTTAGCTCCGTGACGTCCGTTCGCCCATATTTATAGCCAACAGCGTGTCATAGTGTTCGAAACCACACGAACAAGTGTTTTAGAGATACCGAACAACCCGATACGGTTTGAGATAAGTGTGTGACGATTTACACGTGCAGTTTGCACAACATTAAACTGCAGGCTGTAAGGGTGTTAGTTACATTAGCTTTATACATGAGCTCCTGTATGGAAACTCAACAAATCCTGAAAGTGAAGACACACTGTACGTTCCATTTTTCGTTCGGGTTTCCCCCCCCCCCTCGACTCTGTGGCCGAGCTGTTGTTTAATTTAGCTCGAGTGAAGTGGAACCTCGGGTTATCTGCTGGAGCAAATGCAGGAGAAGAGGCTCTGCTCTGTGTCTGCTCACGGAAGCCTAACGACAACTGGATCTGACTTTTCCTGCAAGCGCACCCACGTTTCACAGACCTCTCTCATACACACATGCAGGTCAGAGATAATGAATATGAGGTTCAAGATATAATACGGGTCCAATTAGTTAATACAAGCTGCTTCTCCCACTGGGTCCATTCAGTTACATCAAATTAACTGGTCAGAGAGTGAGTACAAGGATAATGATCCAACGCTGTGTATTTATAATTTCAGAACCCACTAGAGGAAAGCTCGTCTATTAGCACAACACAAACACTTTCCCTTGGTCTATAAAGAGATGAGACAGAGTGGATTTTGGTGTGTGTGTGTGAGAGAGTGTGTGAGATTAGGGAGCCCAAGGGAAAGGAGAGATAGACACAGATCCTCCCTGCCAACCACAGCCATGAGGCTTGTCATTACTCCATCGTCTGCACCATTAGCCATGGCCCCATGGACCCCCGAGACAACACACTGCTCAGACAAGATCGTGAACAGCATGCACACACACACACGCAGCTAATGATAACGATGACAGTAATACTTCCAGAGGGAGGAACATACAAATCGTATGCACCTCTCACTGTTAAGTTCTTGTGTTCCTGTTTCACACTTTACCCATTCTTTCAATTTAGTCACCGTCTATTTTTATACCAGTCACGTACTTATCTTATGACAGCTAGCAATCCAGGAAGGGTTCCTCTGGGATAAGGGCATGTTTTCAAACTTTCAGCCAGCTCAGTGAGCCACAAGGAGAGTGCTTTTACAATGCAATGGACAGCCTGGCTCAATGGGTGAGCCATTGTTCACAATAGTCTATGTTGCATAAGTATTTGAATAGATAGTTGACTACACTGCAGCGAGTAACTGCTCCGACAGAGGCGTGACAAAAAAAAAAAAAGCTGTGGGTGGAAATAATTGCAAGAAAAATAAAAAGTGGGTGGACTGAATTACAGGTACTACATAGAGCCATATCTGGAGTCCATTCAGTGTGTCATCGAGAGTTATGTAAGACTTTCAGATCCCTGCAGCAAAGCAGATCTGACCCACTTCTATAAGTGTGTGTGTGTGTGTGTGTTAGTTATGCAAGGTGAGCTGTAGGAGGGCATGAGTCACCCCGTTTCAAAACTACTGTATGAGTCATCAGTGTCACCCTGTGTCCCACTCTTCACACCTGGTGCTCTGGAAGGAGCATGAGCAGAACAAATACCACCCAGGAAATTACGGCAATAGTTAAGCTTTCTATCGGGGTGTTCACACGGCAACTTTTACTCCGGTGTAGCACCGGGGCTGCCCCGGTAGAGCGTTCACACAGTACAAAGTTATACCGGTGTAGCCCCTGAAAGCTGCTTAAACTGGTGCAAATCTAACCCTGCTCGGGAGGTGGTTTAAGAAATTTACTCCGGAGTAAATGCTAGTTTGCGGGGCAGCACCGATATAAAATGGGATGTCTGAACGCTACAGGGGTAGACTCGCTACGCGTGACGAGAGTTGATTACATACGGGCATTGCATAATTTGCATCCTGGTATTTTGCGCTTCCAAAATGGCGAACAACAACAACAGAACTGCGTGTCTTCATCCACGTTGTTTTCCCCGGCGCTTGGTGATGCCATGACAACCGGGAAAAGGAAGTACATTTTCACGCATGCGCATATTTCATTTCCGCATTATTACTATCGTATAGCACGGTCGCAAAAACTGCCGTGTGAACGCAAGTGGGGCTGCACCGGTGCAAATACGCTTCTCTCTAGTAAGCAGGTTTGTGACGTGGTGTGTGAACGCTCCACAAAATTTACACTGGTGTAAGATATATCGCAACAAAATACATCGGTGCAGCATCAATGCAAATATGTGCCGTGTGAACACCCCTTATCAAATGTCCACTGAAACTGTAGCCTAAACAGATTAATCTAGATCACAAACAACTAAAAACACACAGGTAACATCCCAAAACTGCACCAACAACCACCTAAATTGCACCAAGAACACCACATGCTGCACCCAAAGCAACCAGGACAGCCCCCAAAACAAGCCCAGAAACAATCAAAACTGCACCAAAAACCTCAAAATTGCACCAAGGACAATGAATAGTTCAGTAAGAACAACCTAAACTGCACAAAAAACAGGTCAAACTTCACCACAAACCCAAACTGCCCCAAAAACAAACCAAATTGTAGTAAAAACAAACCCAAATTACACCAGGAGCAACCCAAACTGAACCAACAATAAGCCAAACTACACCAAAACCGTTTCCGGTTGAGTACACGCCCCGTGCGCATTCTGGCTGCCGCTTCTCACCGGAGCTTTTTAATTTTATTTTCTCTTTTATTTTTCGTTTTTGTGTTTGTGTAGTTTGATGTTTGTTTGAGTGTTTTGTCCGCCGGTTATGGTATAGCTCCGGATCCAGTTTTGGGCATCGGTTCCCTCCAGGCCTTGGTTTGCCGTGGATGATGCCCATGCTCCTCGCTATGGACTGCAGTGAGCTCGTTGCTCTTTAACATCGGGGTTGTCCAGCGCTCTGTGCGGCGGTGCTTTCGTGCTTGGCGTTGTGTTCCGAGCGATGTTGCTCGGTGGCGTCGCAGCAGCTGCAGAGGCAGTTTGGGACATACCAGCGCTCTGCATGGCAGTGCTTCTGTGCTCGCTTTGTGGATCCATGGCACGGTGCTCCAGGCGGTGTTGCCCGGCGGCTATGCAGGCAGCGTGGGACTTGTTTTCATGTGCCTTTTGGTGAGACTGTGGCTGCTACAGCATTGGAATGACATCCTGACCTTTATTTGGTGGACTTTTTTTTTTTCCTCCCCTCCCTTTCCTTATAATTGTAAAGCAACCTTGGGTATTGAAAAAGGCGCAATATAAATGTAACTTATTATTATTACTACTACAACAATCTAAACTGCACACAAAACTAGTCAAACTTCACCACGCACCAAAAAAAATCACCACAAACTGCACCAAAACAAGTTAAACTACATTCGAAACATCCCAAACTCTACTCAAAGCCACACCTCATGCCATAAGCCTGGGTCACAACCGGACGTACGATTTTTTTGGCCGTGCGATTTTTGGCATTTCCCAAATCGCTGCTTTTTTTTTTTCGTGGAGAAAGACGCACGTTGGCCGCAAGTTTGTCTTGCAACCTGAAAAAAACGTAAGCGCCCGTAGAGTTTGTTTGACATGACAAAGAACCTCTGCGGCCGGTCTGCGGCCAGTCTACGGCTTGAAAATCAGCACGTCAGACGCGCGCCCTCCGTGCGTTTCTTGCGTTTTTTGCAAGTAGACCGGCCGTAGGAGCACGTACGTCCGGTTGTGACGGAGGCACAATAGCAACTCAAAGAAAATCCCTTTCATGTTCAAATTTCATTTTTGTTCAAACAAACACGACATTAGATCTGGTGAGTGTCACACCAGGGTAATGTTAGCTGGCTGGCTAAGTCACTCCCCCCCCCCCAGATGAGCAACAGTAAGAAAACAGCAAGGCCAAAAGTTCAGTAATCAGCCTCTTTTGCTACTGGCTATGAGACCACAGGTCTGGCCCCTTCTGGCATGAAGCAAAAGTAACCGCTTCCATAAACAAAAGCCTCTTTCACACCCCGTTCTTTTACCTTCAGTGAATTTGCTTTTCTGCTGGGGAAGGCAGCTCCCCTACCACCATCGCAAAGGGTCAGAAATTGTAAATCCTACCACTAAAACAAACAATAACCCTTCAATAATGTTAACAAAGTAGTAAATGTCAATGGAATACACTTACCTTCAGAGACCGTTTATTCAACCCATGAGAAAGTCCACATAAATTACTTGATGCAGAATTTCCACGTTGGCGATTTTATTCTGCCATGTGATGTTCATTATTTGCCATAAGTGCCTCATGTAGGAATGCGAGTTTATTTTTTATTTACTTGGGCCTGGTAGATGGTCCAGATCTCTGCTCCATATAGTAGGGATGACGGTACTACCGCATGGTATACTTTACACTTGACACGGGTGGAAACATGGTGGTTTTTCCATAGCCTCTCCTGCAGTTTGCCAAAGGCCATGCTTGCTCTCTCTAGCCTGTATATCAATTCATTCTCCAACCTTGCATTGTCTGAGATGGTGCTCCCAAGATAGACGAAGTCCTTACACTGGATCGGACTTTCCCTATATATCTCCATCTTTGTCGGGTGGATAGCGGTGCTGAGGTTTTTGACTGGCTGGTACAGACACTCCGTTTTCTTTTTGTTGATCTTCAAACTAAACGGAGTAGCAGCTTGTGCAAATGTATCCATTAGTCTTTGCATGTCCTCTGCATCATGGGCAACAAGAACACAGTCATCATCAAACAGCAACTCACGAACTACTCTCTGGGTTGCTTTGGTCTTGGCTCTGAAGCGAGTGACATTGAACAGGTCAGCATCATGGTGGGTTTGAATATAGATTCCTTCTCCTACTTCTTCAAAGGTGACCTCAAGCATTGCAAAAAGATACAGTGAGAAGAGTGTCGGTGCCAGCACGCATCCTTGTTCGACTCAGTCACTTCAAACCCCTTGGGGTGGTTGCTGCCCTGAGATACATGCGCTTTCAATTCCACTATGCAAGGCCTTTATTAGACTGATGAATTTTGCAGGGCACCCATACTTATGAAGAACTTGCCATAGACCATCTCAAGACACTGTATCAAATGTTTTTGTGAAGTCTATGAAGACTACATAAAGTGGCATATTTTGTTCTAGGTACTTTTGTATTTGGCGTAGATGGAATATCATGTCCATTGTGCCTCTTCCACTGCAGAAGCTGCATTGAGTTTGGGGTGGAACAGTGGGTGCGATGTGGTCATTTAATCTATTCAGCAGAATGCATGAGAGGATCTTCCCAGCGATAGAGAGGAGAGAGATCCCTCAGTAGCTTCCACAATCTTTATGATCTCCCATCTTGAATATTGGAACT
This sequence comes from Neoarius graeffei, assembly GCF_027579695.1. Lineage (NCBI taxonomy): Eukaryota > Metazoa > Chordata > Actinopteri > Siluriformes > Ariidae > Neoarius > Neoarius graeffei. The sequence goes on from NC_083595.1 coordinate 8,178,587, forward strand.
ATGCTGGCATCTTTCCAGTCTTGTGGGACTGTCTCTGAATCCCAGATTTGAAGGATAAGATTATGGAGACAGGTGGTGAGTCTAAAACTTCCGCCTTTCCAGATCTCTGCAAGGATGCCATCACTGCCAGGAGCTTTTCCTTCCGATGTCGCACTGATAGCATCAAGTAGCTTGACCATCTCCGGTTTTTCATCAGTAATAATAATACATTTAATTTGTTTCACGGCGCCTTTCAAAGCACCCAAGGTCACCTTACAGATAAAAAGTCAACGTTAAAAAGAAAAATCAATGATAAAAACATCAAAATTATAACAGCAAATGGGTGGCTAAGAGCCCATATGCTAATTTAAAAAGGTGAGTGTTAAGTGCGCTTTTGAATTGTGAAACAGAGTCCAGGGTACGGACAGGTGAGGGAAGGGAATTCCATAGTTTAGGAGCGGCATATGAGAAAGCCCTTTCTCCCATTGTAGCGAGTCTGACGTTTGGTTCAGCCAATAATCCCGTGTTAGATGACCGTAGTGAACGGGAGCGTGTGTAGGTCTGTAGGAGTTCTTTAATATATGGAGGGGCAAGATTGTGGAAGGCTTTGAAAGTGATTAGCAGGATTTTAAAGTCAATACGTTGGGATATTGGAAGCCAGTGTAGTTGGATCAGCAGGGGTGAAACATGGTGGAAGGACTTTGAACAGGTAATAATGCGTGCCGCAGAGTTTTGGATGAGCTGTAGACGATGGGTGAGTTTGTTTGGGATGCCTGTCAAAATTGCGTTGCAGTAGTCTATGCGGGACGTTACCAGGGTGTTAACAAGCACTTCAGCAGAGTGCTGGGTAAGTACAGGACGCAGTCTAGAGATGTTCCTGAGATGGAAGAACGCAGTTCGACAAACATTATTGATGTGGTTGGAGAATGAGAGGGTGCTGTCCAGGATAATTCCAAGGCTCTTTACCTGTTTAGAGACTGGTATAATGTCCTCACCAGCACAGTCCCATCATTACTGAAAGTTGCCATAATCAGACCAACACTGAAAAAATCTGGACTGGACTGTAATGACCTCAACAATACTTTCAGATCGAGAGTGATTTGATATTGCTTTTTTGAAGTGTTGTTGTGGTTCCAATGAGTAGAAGCTCAGTTTTACTGCTATTGAGTTTTAGGTAATTTCTTGCCATCCATGCCTGTATGTCATGGAGACAGGCAGTAAGGGCACTGGGTGGGACGCTGGCAGTGGGCCTAGTGGACACAAAGCTGGGTGTCATCAGCGTATGAGTGAAACTGTATTCCATAGTGCCTGAAAATGTTACCAAGGGGAAGGAGGTAGACAATGAACAAGAGTGGCCCCAGTACTGATCCCTGTGGAACTCCATGATGGAGGGTGGAGCTTTCAGATCGCTGGTCCTGGATCTGGACAAAGTAGGTTCTGTCAGATAAGTACAGTTAGGTCCATAAATATTTGGACAGAGGCAACATTTTTCTAATTTTGGTTCTGTACATTACCACAATGAATTTTGAACAAAACAATTCAGATGCAATTAAAGTTCAGACTTTCAGCTTTAATTCAGTGGGTTGAACAAAATGATTGCATACAAATGTGAGGAACTAAAGCATTTTTTTAAACACAATCCCTTCATTTCAGGGGCTCAAAAGTAATTGGACAAATTAAATAATTGTAAATAAAATGTTCATTTCTAATACTTGGTTGAAAACCCTTTGTTGGCAAATGACTGCCTGAAGTCTTGAACTCATGGACATCACCAGACGCTGTGTTTCCTCCTTTTTAATGCTCTGCCAGGCCTTTACTGCAGCGGTTTTCAGTTGCTGTTTGTTTGTGGGCATTTCTGTCTGAAGTTTAGTCTTTAACAAGTGAAATGCATGCTCAATTGGGTTGAGATCAGGTGACTGACTTGGCCATTCAAGAATATTCCACTTCTTTGCTTTAATAAACTCCTGGGTTGCTTTTGCTTTATGTTTTGGGTCATTGTCCATCTGTATTATTAAACGCCGACCAATCAGTTTGGCTGGATTTGAGCACACAGTATGTCTCTGAATACCTCAGAATTCATCCGGCTGCTTCTGTCCTGTGTCACATCATCAATAAACACGAGTGACCCAGTGCTACTGCAAGCCATGCATGCCCAAGCCATCACACTGCCTCCGCCGTGTTTTACAGATGATGTGGCATGCTTTGGATCATGAGCTGTACCACGCCTTCGCCATACTTTTTTCTTTCCATCATTCTGGTAGAGGTTGATCTTGGTTTCATCTGTCCAAAGAATGTTCTTCCAGAACTGTGCTGGCTTTTTTAGATGTTTTTTTTTTAGCAAAGTCCAATCTAGCCTTTTTATTCTTGAGGCTTATGAGTGGCTTGCACCGTGCAGTGAACCCTCTGTATTTACTTTCATGCAGTGCAGTCTTCTCTTTATGGTAGATTTGGATATTGATACACCTACCTCCTGGAGGGTGTTGTTCACTTGGTTGGCTGTTGTGAAGGGGTTTCTCTTCACCATGGAAATTATTCTGCGATCATCCACCACTGTTGTCTTCTGTGGGCGTCCAGGTCTTTTTGCATTGATGAGTTCACCAGTGCTTGCTTTCTCAGGATGTACCAAACTGTAGATTTTGCCACTCCTAATATTGTAGCAATTTCTCGGATGGTTTTTTTCTGTTTTCGCAGCTTAAGGATGGCTTGTTTCACCTGCATGGAGAGCTCCTTTAACCGCATGTTTTCTTCACAGCAAAATCTTCCAAATGCAAGCACCACACCTCAAATCAACCCCAGGCCTTTTATCTGCTTAATTGAGAATGACATAACGAAGGAATTGCCCACACCTGCCCATGAAATAGCCTTTGAGTCAATTGTCCAATTACTTTTGGTCCCTTTACAAACAGGGTGGCACATGTTAAGGAGCTGAAACTCCTAAACCCTTCATCCAATTTTAATGTGGATACCCTCAAATGAAAGCTGAAAGTCTGGACTTTATGTCCATTATATAACTATAACTTGAATATGTTTCAGTAAACAGGTAAAAAAACAAAATTTGTGTCGGTGTCCAAATATATATGGACCTAACTGTAGCTCTTAAACCACTTATAGGCAGTGCCACAGACTCCTATGCTCATTAGCCGCTCTAACAGAAGTTGATGGGATATTGTGTCGAAAGTGGCACTGAGGTCCAGAAGGATGAGGATGGACAACAGACCAGCATCAGCTGTACGAAGATCATCATTTGTGATCTTAACAAGCGCTGTTTCAGTACTGCGTTGAGGGCAAACACCAGATTGGAATTGTTCAAAAAGGTTATGATGTTGGAGGTATATCAGAAGTTGAGATGCAACTGCTTTCTCAAGTATTTTGGAAATGAACGGCAGGTTAGATATAGGACGATAACTTGAGGTCATTACAGTCCAGTCCAGATTTTTCAGTGTTGGTCTGATTATGGCAACTTTTAGTAATGATGGGACTGTGCTGGTTGTCAGAGAGGATTTTATATTGGAGGTTATCAGGTTTACTAAAGCTGGTAAGCATGCTTTAATTAGAGAGGTGGGGATGGGATCCAGAAGACAGGTTGAAGAGTTTGATTTAGTAATGAGCTCAGAGATGTAGTCCTCAGTTGGAAAACTGAAGTCACATAAGGCACTAGGTGAGGTTAGTTTTGTGGCACTTGCTGCCAGCAGTTCAGGCTGGATGACATTTGCAGTGGCCAACTGTTCATGAATGTTGGTGATTTTAGAATCAAAGAATTTCAGGAAAGCAGAGCAGTGGTCATTAGGGAGGTTGTTGTTAAGGCTGGATACTGGTGGCTTCAGTAGATTTTTCACAGTGGAGAAAAGTTTCCTAGAATTCCCTTCACCAGAGCTGATGGCATTAGTAAAAGGAGTTTTTTGCTATTGACAGCATATTTTTGTAGTGAAGTATATGATAAGAGTACATTTGTTTATGAATAGTAAGTCCAGTTTTTGCACTAAGCCTCTCCAGGCGACGTCCTGCTGCCTTGAGCTGCCGTAGCTCCGGTGTATACCAAGGGGCAGAATGGGTAAAGGAAACAGCCCGAGTTTTAACAGGGGCGAGGGCATCAAGTGCAGAGGCTAGGCAGCTGTTATAATAGCCCACTAGGTTTGAAAGGTAGAAAAGCGGAGACAGGGCTTGAGGCAATTAAATTAATAAGATCCTCCTTCTCTACACGTCAGATGTTGTGAAAAGACATGATGCGATGTGATTTTAACTTACTGAGCGGTAGGTTAGCATTGAATAAGACAGGCTTATGGTCAGAGATGGGTAGGTCAGCTGAACCTTCTCACTGCTCCTTTCCTCAAGCGGTGTTCTACGAGTTGTGTCTTGATCGCTGAACCAGTCCTGGTGTTTCTTCTCAGGTTTAGCAAGCACTTTGAGGGCTGTATCATACACTGTTGTTCTGAGGGAGCGCCAACGGTCAGCCACGTCACCATTTTCCAGGCTTTCCCAGCTCTCAAGGGCCTTTTCCATTCATCTCTCTAGCTCAGCTTTTGTACTGACTCCCCACAGTTTGCTGGAATTCAATTTGATGGGTGGTTTTGCTCCAGTCTTCCTACATTCTTTTCTGATGTTGAAGGAAATCTTGGATCGGATCATCTGATGGTCTGTCGAGCAGTCTGTACCTCTCATGACTCGTGTCCAACACGTCTTTCAGGTCTTTTCTCCTTGTAATGATGTAGTCCATGAGGTGCCAGTGGCGAGAGCATGGGTGCATCCATGTCACTTTGTGTTGTTCTTTATGTTTGATGACCATATTCGTGATGACCAGTTCGAGTTCTGAACAGAGGGCTAAGAGTAGTTCGCCATTTGAGTTGTACTTCCCAATACCTTGTTGGCCAATTACGCCCGGCCATTTGTGAGCTTCCTTCCCAATCCTGGCGTTAAAGTCACCTGCTAGAATCAGTTTGTCCTTGCTGGCAACCTTCAACAAGGTTGCTCTTAATGTGCTGGAGAACTCCTCTTTGTTCTCTTCAAGATTTGTCAAGGTCAGTGCGTATACACAGATAATGGTTGCGTATACATTCTTCTCTAGAGGCAGGCACAGTGATTATATGGTCATTGATTGGTGATGGGTTTTAGTCCAGTTTCTGAGCGATGCCGTTTCTCACTGCAAAGCCAACCCCAGCTACTCAGCGGTCATCTTCAGCCTTACCACTCCAGAAGGTATATCCTTGGTCTATCAAGCTGTTGTAGCCAGGAAGACGAGTTTCACATAGGGCTGCAATATCTACATTGTACCTGTCCAATTCCATGGCTACCAAAGCAGTTTGATGTTCTGGTCTTTTGGAGACCGTGCTGTCCAGTAAAGTTCTGATGTTCCATTCTGCGAAATACAGGGTCTTGTTTTTTTTGTCTTTGATTCTTCTAGTTTCTCTCTCACTGGTCCCCAGAGAGAGAGGTGACCGGCACAAACCTTGGTCACCCAGGCAACATTTGAGCCGGCATGATGATGTTTCAGAACCATTTCATAGAGCTGCATGCAAGTCAAGTTTAAAGTGCAACCAGCTTTTGCCGGATGAAGAACACTCTCTCGACAAACAGAAATGTGGTCCAGCGGGCAAGGACAGACCGAGACATGCTGGCATTTATGTTTGCTGCAGTGGCTGACCAGAAGATAGGTTTGTTTATCCCCGCTCTTAGGTGATGCCACAGTGCACCTGACTGGGGTGGTTCACTACAAACCTTAAGACAGATCTTGTATTTGGTTCTGCCAGGATGCCCAGTCTCACCCTTCTCACATAGGCAAGCCTAGTGGAGTAACCAGTTACTCGACCATGAAGCAGGATGCACCGGATTACATGTTACCAGTAGCAGGCAAGCTATGACCTGACCAGTTCCTGAAATGCAAGAATGGATTTGCCTTATCACTAGCCCTAAATTGCCCCGTTCCAACTTTTTTGGAACGTGTTACAGGCCTGAAACGCACGAATGGATGTATATTAACAAATGAAATGAAGTTGATCAGACAAAACATGAAATCTCTTGGGTTCATTCTGTCTGTAATGAAATACAAGTCAAAGTAAATTCAGAAATCATTGCTTTTTTTTTATTTGCATTTTCCATACCGCCCTAACTTTTTCTGATTTGGGGTTGTTAAAGAGACCATAGCATGTCATAACTGACCAAACAGAATTGAGTATTCAACAAAACTGTGCATTAAATCCTAACATACTGAGCTCTGGTCTTCAGGTGTAAATGGTGAAATTACTTTTTAGCTTCAGTTCTGATTTTACCGTAAACGTGTTCATTTCGGGTATTTTGGCCTCGGTGGTTTTTTGAAAACTGGTCAATTCCATTGTTGATTTTTGGATTCTTTGTTTTATTATTAAAAAGAAAAACATTAATTAATAGTGTTAAATGTTAGCGTATTAATCCTGAAGTTCATGGTTTGTTCACCAGTATGCTAAATATTGTTATTGTCCGGTGTTACACCATTTACATCAGACATCAGAACTCACTTCTACTTACTGATGGAAGGAATCCCAACCCTGACCATGTTTAACATGTGCCCAGTACACGCAAGTGCACGTCTCTAGCACTGAGACCTGATTAAAAAACACTGACTTGTACCGCTTCTTAAACCAAAATGTAAGCCTGGATCGAAACACAACCCCAATTCTGACTCTTTCTCCGTAATTCTCACTGTGCTTTGTTCCTCATAAACAAAACTGAAGCGGCCATTAATTCAATTGCTAATATGGTGAGGAGTTTTTGGCATGCCTGCTTGGTTTTATATTACAGAAAGGTGATCCCAAGTCTGAGAGAAGGACAAGCTGTTAGAGGTCCCGTAAAGCCCTCGTAAAGCTAAGCTTATCTGTCACCACCAGAAACGCTGAATTCATTAAGGAAAAATCTCATTTAAACCGTCGACCATGGGGTTCAGAGACGCACCATATCCGTTGTTTTTCTGTATATTTTAGTGAATGTAATTTGGTGAAATGATGCTCCTTAAACAAAATGGCATCCTCATTTACTGAAAGCATTAGGGACGTTAATGTGGAATGCATACAGTATACTCATACACTATCAATTCTATAGTAAAAGCTTACGCATAGCGGGGACTCTTTGTAAACAGAATAAAAACGTTTGTCAACGTTGATATGGTGACGTTTTCTATAAGGAGAGGTACAAAAAAAATTTTTAAACAAGTATATAGAAGAGGAAGTATGTTAACGGAGGATGATGAGGGATAAATAGAATAGGGTTGATTGTTATATTAGAACTAACTTAGTATATTTATGGGGATAGTTTATATATTCATATCTATAAGGATAGGTATGTAGTAGATATTTTTGTAATGATATATTTATATAGATATTTATGAAGTGTATATATTTATTTTTGTAATTAAATATTTATATATAGATATTTATGAAGTGTATATATGGTATGTAGTATATATTTATTTTTGTAATTATATATTTATATATATATTCATGAAGTGTATATATGGTATATATTTTTATAGGTGTATTAATTTAGTTTGGATTTCGGGGTAGTTAAAAAGGGGTGGGAAATTAAAAAAAATATTGTACTTCTTCCCACTCCTTTTTCGAACAATGTGCAGTGTTTTGTAATGTCTTAGCTCTTTATGTTATTTTATTTTTTTTTATTTTATTTCTCGTTTTCTCTCTTTTGTATGTACAAATAGTTACATACATTTTTTATACATGTTCGAAATAAAATAAAATTCAAAATTCAAACTACAGAACATTTATGGAAGGAGTCTCCACTGTCACAGGTAAGAGTCATCTTTTCTGGTTTCTTGGCTACGAGAGACTGGCGAATGAATGACTGCTTATAACTGCCATCATGCAAGTAATAACTTGTTTTGCAGATGTTCCATCACTTTAAACCTGGCACTGTTACGTTTAAGAGTGGAGGGATGAAACTCGGACACGACCTACATGTGAGATTAGAGTATCCGTGGAAGCCTGGGAAAAGACAACCGAAGCACGCAAGAGTGCTGACACCAGTGCATTATGGGAAATTATTTCTGTTATTTATTCAACAGCCATGAGAGGTAGAAATCTTGGCACCAATCGACCTGTTTTCAACTGTCAACAAGTCAACAAAATGTTGCCTGCCTGTGGTTACCCGGCGTGTGTGACATTGGCCAAGGCAGGGGGGTCATGTGACTGAGAGGAAACACACGGGACAGCATATCAGGCATTGCTGGACATTAACGTCGATGCAGGGGCTGAAATCTAAAATTACAAACAGTGATTGTAAAATTATATATTAACCCCCCTCGTGCCTTCAAACGCACCTGCTGGCCAGTGAATGCAGTGCTGGCACTTGGGAAAATTTATGAAATGGACACCTGGCAGAGACTCTTGGGAGGCTTCAAGAGGCCAGTGGCAGGCAAGTTCGGTTTCAGCAAGGGCCGGGATGTCTCTTTATGGAGGAAAAAACCCTGGGTCAAGCATGGTGATAGGGTCTCGTTTTTGTAGCATAAATACCTCACAAATCATCTTCAGCTTGAGAGGTGTCAAGAGCTGAGAGACAACTGAATAGATTGGACCAAGCTGTGAATTCGTGGCCTGCTACGATACACTTCTTTCACTAACAGATAAACTATAAATGCCATTGACAGCAACAGGTGAGGACAGAATATAAATCATCTTTGAAACAGGACGCATTTTTGCTGGAGTGAGCTAAACATATATATTTTTTTAAATGGACACGAAGTCCATCTTCATAGCCAAAGCTGGAATTGGCAAATTCATTCTTACACCATTGCATCACATGAACATCCTGTTACATCTGCATCTGTATACAATTCCCTTCTTGCGGCATAAATGCAATCACACATCCACGTTTTCGTAGCCGTCCAAGCCCAAGTACCGTGTTTACATCCGATCGATCTCACCCTGTGCTTCGTGCATTTAAAAATCCCCCAGCGTTACTGTCCACCCTTGTCCCTGCTCTTCGGGTTGAGTGGCAAGCAGACTGCTCTGCTGACAGCAAGCCATATTCTCCACTTGCACTTTCGGTGGAATGCGCTTGAGAACCCCTCCCTCAGGAACGGGCTTCGATATCACATGTGAAAGATGGAGAGACAGGTTTGTAGCACTGGCTTATGCTAACAAAGTGACATTTACAAGGCCAGAGTAGAGATGTGTCCAAGCACGGATGCAATCAGGAGATGTGTTAAACCGGGCTGTTAAATATGGGAACTGTTCAGCCTTTAACTTCTACTGAAGAATCGTAGCCTTCACAGGATACACACGGTGTCCTGTAATATTTAGGGAATTAAAACGGGGGGGTGAAGCTACTCCATTTTGCCAGCTTTTGAACTTGTACAGTATGTCCCACCCCTAGATGTGGGTCTTGCTCTACAGTAATAGTAGTAAACATAGTTTGTCTGAGTAGAAACATATCTGTGAAGATACTCAGTCATCCAGGTACATAGTAATCTGTGGTTGGTAGAAGAGAGCAACTGGACTTGCTTGAAAAGTCTTGAAGACGTTTCGCCTCTCGTCCGAAAGGCATCCTCAGTTCTTCACAGATATGTTTCTACGCACTTTGGGATGAGTTCCCTTCGACTGGTGCGGGAGTATGAGAGGACTTCCAGAAAACTGGCAAACATCTTAGCCAGAGAGGCTCGTTCATTTTTGTCAACCTGGAACGACCATCACTGAACAAAGGTGGGTGTCTAAGACATCTTTTATCAGCCACCTACAATGCAGCCATCAGCATTCTGATTCGGATTCTATGATGATCCATGAGAGGATAAATACTGGATACTCCCTATTAGACAGACAGAACTGAGGATGCCTTTCGGACGAGAGGTGAAACGTCTTCAAGACTTTTCAAGCAAGTCCAGTTGCTCTCTTCTACCAACCACAGAGTTTGTCTGAGTATTTTTAGCTCTGCATCTTCTCGCATACTATTCCCTTTTCCAACTATTGCTTGATGGAGAATAAAAGGTCAGAATGTTTTTGTTTTGAACAGAGTGAAGTTTGGTGGTTATGGGACAAGCACTTTTTGGAGGTGTTTTCCAACTGAAGAAGAAACGTTTGTCACATGCACACTTCAAGCACAGTGAAATTCATCCTCTGCATTTAACCCATCTGAAGCGGTGAACACATGCACACACAGCCAGAGCAGTGGGCAGCCACACCAGAGCCCCCAGGGAGCAGTCAGGGGTCAGGTACCTTGCTCAAGGTCACTTGAGCCCAAAGCCGCCCCACGCACATCTTTGGACTATGGGGGAAACCGGAGCACCTGGAGGAAACCCACGCAGACACGGGGAGAACATGCAAACTCCACACAGAAAGGCCCTCGTCGGCAGCTGGGTTCGAACCCGGAACCTTCTTGCTGTGAGGCGACCGTACCGCCCAACTGGGACACTTCCAAAGTTTGAAATATTTTGTTTCCTCACACACATCGAGAATGTTATTACTTCATTAAACAGCTTCAGGGCTTCGACATTAGCAAGAATTAGCTCTCCATATTTCACTCGCTTGCGAAGCTATGGTCAGGTTTGTTTAAATTCAAAGAACCTCGAACGCCATTGGCTGTTGCGCAAGTCAGTCAAGCACTTCAGGACAACTTCCAATTTCAGAAGGATTTACGTCTACAAGCTTCTAATGGACCACGTCATGTTTGCGCTGTCTACAATGTTCTGGTTATCAGGTGAACGCATTTCCAGGGGCTGGCAATGGTGTAAAACGTACACTGCCGTTCAAAATGCCGTTCAGGGTGGCATTTTGAGCATTTGATCGACCCCACAAATGTGATGCTCCAGAAACTCAATCTGCTCAAAGGAAGGTCAGTTTTATAGCTTCTCTAAAGAGCTCAACTGTTTTCAGCTGTGCTAACATGATTGTACAAGGGTTTTCTAATCATCCATTAGCCTTCTGAGGCAATGAGCAAACACATTGTACCATTAGAACACTGGAGTGAGAGTTGCTGGAAATGGGCCTCTATACACCTATGGAGATATTGCACCAAAAACCAGACATTTGCAGCTAGAATAGTCATTTACCACATTAGCAATGTATAGAGTGGATTTCTGATTAGTTTCAAGTGATCTTCGTTGAAAAGAACAGTGCTTTTCTTTCAAAAATAAGGACATTTCAAAGTGACCCCAAACTTTTGAACGGTAGTGTAATAAACAATGACAATTATTCTATCTACATTCGCTGGATATGAACAATCACGCGCTCTGATTGGCTACTCTACTACTAGGCTATCAGCTCATATACCGTGAGTAGAGAAAAACAAAATGGCGGAGCGTGCTGCTGAACCAACCGAGGACGAAATAAAAATTCTGCTTGAAAACAAAACCCCAAAAAATACAAAAAAAAAAAAAAAAAAAGTATTTGATTGTAAGAGCATATCTTTTTTTTATTTTTCGAGAATTATCACCACATTTTTTACAACTTGCTCCTGTCTTTTTGCCGGTTTGTTTACATTCTAAGCAGAAATGATTTTATCAGACGTTTTGCATTAAGTTTTTTATTTATCAAATTGGCGAAAAATAAAAATGCTCCGTTTCACAAAATCCAGTGAATGTGAATGGAATAAAACAGCTATTCCACTCAATCTCATCGTACATCGCTTAGAGCCAACTCAGTGCTACGTGCCTCATTAGCTATCAGCTCATGTACGACTTGATTTCGTGGAATGACTTAAACAGTCAGGACACGTACAGGATCGCACAGGTTTTAAAGTACAGGGTTTACATCCAGGTATACCAGAGGCTTCAGAGAGATATAAGCACAACCACTTGTCCAAACACCGTCCAGCCAATCCTGAGAACGGAATACAGACTTAAAACACACCGCGGAGAGCTATAACCTTAATGTTATGCACTCACTCAATCAATCCTCTTCTGGGCCTAGTGGTCCTTGAGGCATTAGGAAGAGTGCTCTCCATCTGGCCCTGTCTGAGGCAATACTTGGGGCTGTATCCAGAGTCAGTCCTCTCTCTTTTAGGTCTCGTTCTATTGTTCTTCGCCAGGTCTTTTGGGGATAAAGTCGGAGTGCTAACCTCCTAGTGGTTTTCCCCGGGCAATGGCTACAGCAATGACCCTGAGTTGCGATACCACTGGGAGCAGGGTGGCAAGCGAGCAGGCTTGTTCTGCTCCTGGCAGATTCAACCATGGTGGGACGGTTCACAGGGGAGCTGCTGCTGGCTAATAGCACCCGCACCCCTCCAACTACATCGGAGGCAGTAACTGGTACCCTGAATCCTATCTGAATTGTCACCTACCAGGAAAGTGAGGAAGGTTAGGCGTGGGGGCAGCTTCCCCACCCTGTCAAACCAGGCGTAGCTACGGAAACGATAGGAAGGAGAATGAACTCATCTGGCAATAGGAGAGAAGCTCATCTCATCTCATCTCATTATCTCTAGCCACTTTATCCTGTTCTACAGGGTCGCAGGCAAGCTGGAGCCTATCCCAGCTGACTACGGGCGAAAGGCGGGGTACACCCTGGACAAGTCGCCAGGTCATCACAGGGCTGACACATAGACACAGACAACCATTCACACCTACGGTCAATTTAGAGTCACCAGTTAACCTAACCTGCATGTCTTTGGACTGTGGGGGAAACCGGAGCACCCGGAGGAAACCCACGCGGACACGGGGAGAACATGCAAACTCCGCACAGAAAGGCCCTCGCCGGCCACGGGGCTCGAACCCGGACCTTCTTGCTGTGAGGCGACAGCGCTAACCACTACACCACCGTGCCGCCCCCTAGGAGAGAAGCTGTCCATGCAAATGGACATATGACGGTGGGGGGTCAAAGCCGAGAGGAAACCCTCAACTCGAGAGTGGACATCCTGTCGCCAAAACACTGTATAAAAGTAGGCTGCTGGAACGTAAGGACTCTGTTTATGTTATGAATAGCCTGGAAACCTTTCACTGAACGTCCTTTCTAACTCCAAAATACATCAAAATTCATAACACTGACACAATGAGACCGATCCAGAAATCCCTCATTTCTAATGACGCCCAAAACCGACGTCCAGAGCGTCAGTCGGCTTTTGGCTTCTGATGAAAAAAAATGTTAAAATCAGATCATTATCGCCTTCGTGTTTCGCCGTGAAGTGAGCCACATGGTTGCCGTGAGCTCTCCTGAGAAATCTGAACGCAGCACAAATGCCAAGAGAAGAGCCCAGACGACACACAGCACAGAGCTGGAATCCTGCTGTGTACGTTTATGGATGATGTGGACACAGTGGTGAACAGTTTTCCACCAAAAACGAGGTGAGGAAAGAAGTCGGATACAATTCGAACAACGCAGCGTTGCAAAAAAAAGCCAGTGAGTAACTGCTCTAAAATAGAAAAGAGTTCATCGACAGCGGGATTAACAGAGGAATTACACCAGCCTACTGAGGCCAGTGGTCACATGCTATTTTCCTGCCTCGCCGTCTCGTAGCGAGTCCGATGAGACGCATTATATTTCACATCGACGGCAATTATATCAGAGCCGATTACTACTTAACGCAAATAAACACAAATGAGTTGTAAAAGTACCCATGGATAAAATCAGTCACGATGATGAAAATGCTATTTGACAAAAAAAAAGGTCTTCTGAAGTTCTAGAATTTACTCGAATGCTAATAAACAAAAAAGCTATTCGGGAGAATTGCATGCGTGTAGAATGCTTTGCTTTAACGTGACCCTGCTGTGTAGGGTTTGGGTTTTTTTTTTCCCTCCTGCGTGCACCACAAGAGACAAACTGGCAATGACATCACAGGATTACACGCTACAGGACGCAATAAATGCTCAGCTGGTCCGAGCATTATCCAGAGCATGTGGAGCATCACTGACAGAATTCCCCCCAAATAATAGTTCGTGCGGATGAAAGCGGGATGTCTTTGAAGTGACGAGGAACTTCATGAGCTCAGCTGTTCCCTCAGTCTCAAGAGCGTCAATAAAAAAATAAAAATAAAAAATAAATCCAAGCTCTGAGATGAGAATGAAATGAGGAGTAAGAAGGGCTGGGATATCAGGGGTGTGTGTGCGCGCGCGTGTGTGTGTGTTACCGGGCGCCATGCAGAATGCACGTGCTAAAAATAGCCAGGTGATACCATAACACTGTTTCCTTTTGCTTATTGGCTGGAGAGGCACGCTGCACCGAGATGTTAAATCGCATGGAAACGTAATCAAGTTGTTGTCTCTCTCTCACACACACACATGCACGCTTTTGTCACTGTGGATTAGGGGTCGACTGATAATCGGCCTGGCCGACATTCTGCATTTTTAGGGTTATCGGTATCGGCCATAATTTCCACTGATATGCCGATAACATGCCTTTTTGCAGCCATTTCGTTCCTAACACGACTGTCACTGCACGTCCTTTCCTGCACTCGCCTGTCTGAGTTCAAGAACACGGTCCCGCCCACCACAACATCTGATTTGTTTGGCACAAGAGATATAGCCAATCAACACGCGTAGCTAAACGCTGTGAACTGTTTCAAGGCGGCCGTATGGGCACTCGGGCAGAAGCGGCACAAGGGATACAGCCAATCAACACGCGTAGTTAAACGCTGTGAACTGTTTCAAGGCGGCCGTACGGGCACTCGGGCAGAAGCAGATCCCACTTCAAGGTAAGGACACGCTGCTTTTGCCGCAATAAGTCACAAACACACAAGTTGCAAAAGCACAACATCATATGTTTACATTCTTCATCTACTACTTGTTAAAATTGTCCATTTGCATCTGTGTAGCCAGGCAAACTTAGCTTACAGAAGGAAGCACTTGAATTAGCTTACAACCAACTAGTCTCACTGAAACTACATGTAATGCTTCCTTCACTACAATATAATCCTCCTAAATTGGGAATATTAGGCTTGGGCATTAAAAGCATTAGAATGTAGATGGTTACTTGTTAAGTTGTTACATAATAGGGAGTGATAGCCGACTTTATGTTTGAGTTTACTTTTTAAAAAATGCTGCAGGCAGCTCCCTACACTTGATTTGTTATTTAAAAACTACTTGAAGTTGGTAAGTATTACTTCGTTCTTAGTGTAAAAGAATCCAGAGTGTATTTTCATTTATTTTCCACTGAAAATGGTGAGCTGTAATATAGTAGGGAGTGATTTATTCTTTTATTGATGAATATTTATTTTATTATTATTTTATTTCTCATTTTATTCTAACTAATGTTTGACTTTATTGTACAAATGCTGCTGGCATCTCCCTGCACAAAATTTCATGTTCAATTTTACAATTAAACATACATTTCATGGATATGGTGGTCTGCGTCAGTGTGTGCTATGTTTAATTTCATGTGAATTATAATGTTTACATTTATCGGTTATCGGCATCCCAATTCCATAATAATCGGTATCAGCATCGGCCCTGAAAAAAACATATCGGTCGATCCCTACTGTGGATCGTGTATGACGAGACTCTGTACTGGTCTACATTCACATACATAAGGATCATCATCTTTTTTTAAATTCGCCCTTGTGAGACTTCTTACAAGGCAAGGCAAGTTTATTTATATAGCGCATTTCATACACCGTGGCAGTTCAATGTGCTTTACAGAGGTAAAGGCAAAACAGTAAACAACAGAAAATAAAATGACATAAAATAAATGTGGAAGAAAAATACAACCCCGATTCCAAAAAAGTTGGGACAAAGTACAAATTGTAAATAAAAACGGAATGCAATAATTTACAAATCTCAAAAACTGATATTGTATTCACAATAGAACATAGACAACATATCAAATGTCGAAAGTGAGACATTTTGAAATTTCATGCCAAATATTGGCTCATTTGAAATTTCATGACAGCAACACATCTCAAAAAAGTTGGGACAGGGGCAATAAGAGGCTGGAAAAGTTAAAGGTACAAAAAAGGAACAGCTGGAGGACCAAATTGCAACTCATTAGGTCAATTGGCAATAGGTCATTAACATGACTGGGGATAAAAAGAGCATCTTGGAGTGGCAGCGGCTCTCAGAAGTAAAGATGGGAAGAGGATCACCAATCCCCCTAATTCTGCGCTGACAAATAGTGGAGCAATATCAGAAAGGAGTTCGACAGTGTAAAATTGCAAAGAGTTTGAACATATCATCATCTACAGTGCATAATATCATCAAAAGATTCAGAGAATCTGGAAGAATCTTTGTGCGTAAGGGTCAAGGCCGGAAAACCATACTGGGTGCCCGTGATCTTCGGGCCCTTAGACGGCACTGCATCACATACAGGCATGCTTCTGTATTGGAAATCACAAAATGGGCTCAGGAATATTTCCAGAGAACATTATCTGTGAACACAATTCAATGTGCCATCCGCCGTTGCCAGCTAAAACTCTATTAGTTCAAAGAAGAAGCCGTATCTAAACACGATCCAGAAGCGCAGACGTCTTCTCTGGGCCAAGGCTCATTTAAAATGGACTGTGGCAAAGTGGAAAACTGTTCTGTGGTCAGACGAATCAAAATTTGAAGTTCTTTATGGAAATCAGGGACGCCGTGTCATTTGGACTAAAGAGGAGAAGGACGACCCGAGTTGTTATCAGCGCTCAGTTCAGAAGCCTGCATCTCTGATGGTATGGGGTTGCATTAGTGCGTGTGGCATGGGCAGCTTACACATCTGGAAAGACACCATCAGTGCTGAAAGGTATATCCAGGTTCTAGAGCAACATATGCTCCCATCCAGACGACGTCTCTTTCAGGGAAGACCTTGCATTTTCCAACATGACAATGCCAAACCACAGACTGCATCAATTACAGCATCATGGCTGCGTAGAAGAAGGGTCCGGGTACTGAACTGGCCAGCCTGCAGTCCAGATCTTTCACCCATAGAAAACATTTGGCGCATCATAAAACGGAAGATACGACAAAAAAGACCTAAGACAGTTGAGCAACTAGAATCCTACATTAGACGAGAATGGGTTAACATTCCTATCCCTAAACTTGAGCAACTTGTCTCCTCAGTCCCCAGACGTTTACAGACTGTTGTAAAGAGAAAAGGGGATGTCTCACAGTGGGAAACATGGCCTTGTCCCAACTTTTTTGAGATGTGGTGTTGTCATGAAAGTTAAAATCACCTAATTTTTCTCTTTAAATGATACATTTTCTCAGTTTAAACATTTGATATGTCATCTATGTTCTATTCTGAATAAAATAAGGAATTTTGAAACTTCCACATCATTGCATTCCGTTTTTATTTACAATTTGTACTTTGTCCCAACT